>NW_028258480.1:508419-645556 GCF_053883595.1 Heterocephalus glaber
TTTCTGGGACCCATATTCATGAGAAAGGAAGATGTCTAATGCTCAGATAATTTCTGGGATTAAAAGAGAAGCTTTGAAGTTGTCCATACTAACTTCCACAGTAGTAGCACCAGTCTACACTCCTACCAACAGTGGAGAAGCTTCCTATTTCCCCAGAATCCCACCAGCATTTGTTATTGGTTTATTTCTTAATAGTGGCCATTTTTTCCTGATGTGAGTTGGAATCTCAGCCTTATTTTCATTTGCATCTGTTGAGTGACCAGTAATGTTGAACATTTTTTCAAATGTTCATTTGCTATTTATACTTCTTTGTCTGAGAAATGTCTGTTCATTTCAGATGTTCACTTTTTAACTGGATCTTTAAATTTAGGAGGTCTGATTTTTGTAAGCTCTTTATAGATTCTAGATAGTAGATCTTAGTCTGAAGAACAGCAGGTGAAAATTTTTATTTTTTCAATTATTATTTTTAAAATTAACATCAAGAATATCTTGTAAATACAAGAAATATGGATTGTGACTATAAACAAAGAAATCGCAAATATTCATTGTTGGAAAATTTGTCATAAATACAAATAAATATTAAGTAAACATGTTGAGGTAAAATAATGAATTTTGGGGGAAAATAGATACTTGAAATGCATATGTATTGGCAATATGTATTTTATACCTGCAAAAGTAAAATAATGAAATTGCCTTTAAAATATAATTCATACCAGCCAAATTCACTGGCCTCGCATGACACATCAAACTTGAATTGAAGGTTGACTAGCCATGGGGAAAAAATTCAATGGCTACTGCATCATTATTTGAGTTTATCAATTCCTAAGAAAACAGTCCTATGAACACTAGTATAAACAAACACTCCCTGAAGTTAGGGCAAATCTGTGGACACATTATCTGGACCATGATGCATATTGTTGAACTACTCCTTGGCTGAATCTCCAAGGTGATATTTTCTATAATTAAATCCTTTGGGACCTAAGCTATCATTTTAAGCATATAGTATGCAGCCCCAGATTTGCCAGCTGAAGAATAACTATCTAAAACATGATTTCCAGAGACATACCCTCTGGGGGAATGTCATAACTGAACAACTTGATGTCAAATCACCAAAAGTGAAATACCCAGTTTGGGGACAAATGAAATATCTGAAAACTCTCTTATTAAAATCATGACCTTTGCCTTTAAGGTAGGATACTAAAGGGCTGAATATAATCAAAGTATGAGTAATATACACATGTATGAAACTATTTCATAGAATCTCAGTGTTTTGTAAAATTTGTAGTAAATAATAAAAAGTATATTTTTAAAAGATCATGCCTTACAAAATAGAGGAATTTGGTGAGTATACCATTTGACCTATGCATTTTCAGTTGCTATCAGGACTCACAAGCAGGAATGAGGAAAATTGAGTTCAGAACAAGCCTCTGAAAAGTTGATTCAAATCCCATGAAGTTTACTTTTCCAGTAAGTAAAAAAGTCTGACTGCTCCATAGTTTTAAGCAGACCAATGGTTAGAATACATATTAGATTAGGAATAGGGAAAGACAGATTAGAAGAGAGATTATAATTATCAAACTACTCAAGGGTCATTCACAAAAATAAACAATAAATGAGACCATGACATACCTACATGTATGAGTGAGAAGATTTAAATCATAAGGAAAACATATCTGATAATAAGTAGCTCTCCTGGAAACTGGTGACAAAAATATAACTAAAGTTCCCCTATTATTTACAGCTTTGACTCTGTGAATCTGAGCCACAGACTGGTACACTAACAATTACTGAATTTTTAAAATGGTGAAAGCAATCAAAACAGAAAAAGTGTTTTTTAAATTTTTATTTTATTTTATTAGTGTATGTTTGTGGTATATGAAGTTTACAAACATCTTGGGGAGTAGGTGCAGCACACAACACAGCTCATTTCTTTTTTAATCCCCTTCTTGTGTACACCTCCTTCCCCCATCTCTTGCTCCCTTTTCCCCATTTTTGTTCTTATTGTTATTATATAAGGACTAAAAAATCTGACAAATATTTAGCTAGACTAATTAAGGAATAAGTAGAAAATGTAAATAAATTAAATTGGAATGCTAAAAACAGATTATTATAAAAGTCTTCCAAATGATAAAGATCATATGGGATTTTCTGAATAAAAGTATATGCCAGCAAAATGACATATATCTATAACACCACAGAAATCGATAAAGTATTAGAAACATACTAGCAAACATACTGAATCCAAATGGAGCAATTCCTAAGCACCCCACAATGCGGAAGAAGATAGAATCAGCGGTCAACAACTTCACAAGAAAGAGGTCAAAGAACAGATATTCAACAGGGACTGCTGTGCACTGTGGAAATCATATCGTACTGAAAAATGAAAAGAAGTCATAAATTTCCTACATTCCAACAAGACAACTGCAAAATAAAAGTCCTTATTTTAGAGAAACAAGATGAAAAGCAAATTCCAAAAGACTAAATTTTTTAAAATCGCAGATATACATAAATAAAACATAGTGGACTACTAACCATAAAAGGAAGAATTGTTAAATGAAAAGACTGACTCAGTTAAAGCTCCAAAATTACAAACTCTTTCTAAATAATCCTTTTAAATGAAATCCCATTGAAATAATATTGGCAGTTTTTATGAGGCTAGCTCATTATAATTTAATTTAAAAATGCAAGAATGAGATAAAGACCAATGAATAGTGCTGAACATATTAAACATGAAAATATATTTTATATCTAAAGCAACCTTATACCTTCCATGTTAATTAGCAGTAGAAAAGACATCTATGGAGCCAATGGAGTCATGAGGTAGATTCAAACAGATGTGAGATTTTTGGAATGTGATGAAATCAGCATTTCAAAACAGTGGGATTATTATGCCCTATAAACATGTCCATTATTGAAAATTGGTATCCAATTCATTTCTAAACTCCTGATATCAAGATAAACACTAGGAGGATTGGAACAGTGAGGAGCTGAGCTAAGTGGACCTGAGCTGCATGCCCCCACCCCACCCTGGGCTTCCCAGTGAGGAGTGAAGACCAATGGGCACCTGCAGCACTACCCCAGCACCCCCCCCATACCACCTCTGCCTCCAGGCTGCGCTGGTACCTGAATCCACACCAAAGAAGCTCAGGGGTTTGTAAAGGTCATTGTTCTGAGATTCAGAAGATAGAGCAGAAGTGAACAACAGAAAGAGGGCCTCTCTCAGGCTCCTTGATGAAAATTGAAGATGACTGGAAATGTGAAGAGAATCTCTGCAATAAAGGCACACCAGACAACCATAGTTGGTAAGTTGAAGAAATCACCACCTCACATAAGAACCCAGACAATCTTCAGGGGAAGGGCAGCTGCAACCTGCAGTAGAAATTTGCAGAGTTCAACCCTGCAGGAGGTCAGGGAGCTCAACTTGGGCCTTGCAGCCAGAAATCTGCCTGTCAGGGTCTGCTGTTGGCTTCCTGGAACTAATTGACTTAAATCTCCACACTGCTTCCCACATTGTCTATTGTGACAGCAGAGACATACCCTGAAGGAGGCCCTTAATTTTTATTTTCAAAATTATTTTTCTCTTATTTTTAATTTTTATTTTTTTTACTCTTTTCAAATGTTTCTTTTTTTCTTTCTCCTCTCTCTCTTTCTCTCTTGCTCTCCCACATTGTTCTTCATCTCACTTTTAGTTCCTGTTTCTGCCCTAATTCAGATTTCTTCTGTCTTTTTCTTTTCTTCTCTCTTTTTCCTTCTCTTGATTGACATTAGTTTTAAAGGAAAGTGAATACAGTTTCTAGCTTCCCTATTGCTTTTTGGTTGTTCTGTTCTTGTCTTTGTTCTTTCATTCTGTCTTTTCCTCTTGTCTTCAACAGTTGCCTAGAGTGGGTGATCTTTCTGTGTCCTCTGGCTTCACTTCTAACCAATCCCTCTCCTTCTACCTAACTATCCCTCCATCCCAAACTCCTTACAAGTCCCTATCCTGAAGGATAAAGTTGCTATATTAAAAAATATATTCACTATAAACATATGTTGGGTTGGTTCTAGATTTTGATTTAATTCACATGGTTAAAGGTGATAGATTAATAACCACCACAAATTGTCATTTTCTAAGCTGAGTTGATACTATTGTTGTTGCTGATTGTATCACTTAGGCAAAGGTGTTGTGATTGATCTAATCAGTGATCATTCCTGGTATAATGAAAATGAGATGGCCCCAGAGTCATTAGTGACTCAAAACCTAAAGACCAGCTATATTTGGGAGACACCTCTAAGAAGAAATCATTCCCCAAGGGTTCTAAATACATGCAACAAAGATACTTAAAATAAGAAATATCAAAGTGTCAACCCAAGCATTAAACCAAAAACAGTGCCAACAACAAAAATAAAAATGAGAAGACACCCAAGGAAGGTGCAAACCCAGACCTCCAGCCGACCAAAGGCAAATTCTGGGGGAAATGAGTTGGAAAAGTCTGATGATTGACCACCTGGACACCCTGAACTGATAGCACAGGAAGTAACAAAATGAATGAGGCTCTATAAATAACCAAAACAGATATAATTTCCTAGATAACTACAGAAATGACAAGCAGAAAGAAGGATATGATTAGAGATGATAGAACAGAAACAGATAAAAAGACATGAGTTAAAGACCATAGGCAAGTCATGAATGCTCAGCATAGGAAATAAGATGGAAACTATGAATGCCCAACATAGTAAAGAAATGGAATCCATGAAACAGATTCAAACAGATATCCAAGAGATTAAAAAGTCTACTGAAAGTACACACAGCATGAGCCAATCTGAAGGCAGGATATTAGATATAGAAGACAGGATGGTGATCAGTAACCATGAAAAGAGGGATGTCTTAAAAATAGAAAGGGACCATGACAAATCATTCCAGCAGCTCCTAGATGACACAAAGAAGAATAATATAAGACTGATAGGAGTCCAAGAAAAGCAGGAGAAAGTACAAATGACATAAAAAACTATTTGCAGAATTAATGAGAGAAAACTTCCCAAACAGAACAAAAGAATTTGACATACAGATAAGTGAGGCATATAGGACTCCAACTAGCCATGTTAAAAAAACAAAAATCTACACCTAGACATACATATAATAATCAAGACCTTGGAAACTCAACAGAAGAATAAAATGCTACAAACAGTTAGAGAAAAGAAACGAATCGCTTACAAGGAAAGCCCATCAAAATCACAGCAGACTTTTCAACACAAACTCTCAAGTCAAAGAGAGCTTGGAGTGAGGAATTTCAATCCCTACAAGAAAACAACCTCCAAATTAGACAGATGTATCCTGCAAAACTATCTTTCAACATTGATGGGGAAATAAGATACTTCCATGACAAAGAACACCTGAGAAACATCATGAACACCAAACCAGCACTCCAAAGAATTCTAAACAATATCCTAGAAAAAGGCAATGAAAGTCACAACACCATGAGGCCCAACAGACCAAATCCATCAGGCAAGGCAAGAATTTAAAGGAAGAGCAGGAAAAATAAAAAAGAGCCAACAATAGGAAAATAACATGACAATAATTAGTCAATGCATATCACTTATAACTATCAATATTAATGGCCTCAATTTATCAATCAAAAGAAATAGACTGGCTGGAATGGATTAAGAAGCAAAATCCAACAATATGCTGTATATAAGAAACACACTTAGTTCAAAAAGAAATTCATAGACTGAAAATAAAAGGATTGAAAACAGTTCTCCATGTGACAGGAACACAGAAAAAAGCAGAGGTAGCTATTTTATTTGCAGACAAAGTAGATTTCAAACAAAAATGAATTAAGAGATGCAAAGAAGGTCACTACTTCCCTGTAAAGGGAACAATCCAAGAGGTAGAGATGGCAATCATACATATATGTGCACCAAATACTGATGCCTTAAACTATACCAAACAAATATTAATGGACATAAAAAACAAATAAACATGAATACAATTGTAGTGTGGGAACCCCACTGTCATAAATAGACAGATCATCTAGACAAAATTCAACAAAATACGAGAACTGAAACAAGCTTTTGAACAAATGGACTTAATAAATGTTTACAGTGTGTTCCACCCAAGAAAATAAGAATATGCATTCTTTTTAGCTTCCCATAAAATATTTCCCCAAAATAGACCCTATATTAGCTCATAGAACATGTTTAAGTAAATGCAAAGGAATTGAAGTTATCCCCTGTACACTATAAGACCATAGTGCAATTAAACTGGAGATCAATAGAATAAGAAATGGTAAGAACACCACAAACACAAGGAAATTGAATAACACTCTCCTGAACAACCAATGAGTCACAGAGGAAATTCAAGAAGAAATTAGACAGTTTCTACAATTAAATGATAATGCGAGTACAATACACAGGAATCTATGGGACACAATGAAAGCAGTTCTGAGGGAAATTCATAGCAGAGAATGCCCACACTAGAAAAACAGAGAGAGCTCAAATAAACAACCTAATGCTGAATCATAAGCTACTAGAAAAAGAAGACCAAAGCAAACCCAAAGCTCGTACAAGGGAGGAAATTATAAAGAACAGAGCAAAGCTCAGTGCATTGGGGACTAAGAGAATGATGCAAAAAATCAATGAATCGAAGAGTTGGTTTTTTGAAACAAATAAAATCCATAAACCCTTAGCCAACCTTATCAAAATAAAAGGAAATAAAAGGCTCAAATCCATGCAATTAGGAATGACAAAGTGAAGTCACTGTATGGCTAGCAGGACCCATGACATCCTCGGGGAGAGAGCATAGCACAGCCATGGGCAGGGTCAACAGTAAGCTACAATGCTTGTGTTGCAATCCCTGGTTCATTCCCTTTCTATCTAGGTGATGTTGGACAATTTAGTAAATCTTGCTCTGCCTGCATTTCATCATTTAACCACACAGACACTTGGGTCATCTTCTGTATTTTAGTTATTACTGCATGTAAAAGGTTTAGACAACAACTAAAATCTAAATAAATGATACCTACTGTTGCACTCAGTACTTTTCTGTGCACATCCAATCAAAATTTAAAAAAAGCAGGACCTCTATTAACCTAATAAGAATTATTGAATTATTCCATGATTTAAAGAAGAGTATAACTGCAACTCATAAATGTTTTAGTGAATAAAAGTCAATGTCTTAGGAAATATCTCTTTCATTATATAGAAGTACCAGCAATGATTACCTGTGAACAAATGCATTTTGACTACAGGAAAGCAAGAGGGGATAAAGACATCAAGATTCATTTATTATTTTTTCCTTTTAAAAGTGTTTTAAAAATGGATTTGAGAGTGGAGGAAAATTTGCAGAGTCTGAGTCCTCTTTGGAAACCAGCTGTGGGCGAACTTCACATGTCCATTTCACAGTTCTCTTTCAGTTCAATTTAGAAGACCTCTAGCTGTTGCAGGTATAGACAAAAAGGGCACACTTGCTGAAAATGTAAGGGAATAAATAATCAAAGTCCAGTTCTCTTGTTTCACATCTTGCTTTCTGCAATGTTAGGTGACTTCACTCTCATTAATGATCCATGCTAGATTTCAAAAGGTCAAATCTATTGGCCAGTTTAATTATTTGGATAATAGAGTAAAATAGAGTTCTTAAAGTATACTGTATATCAGAGTTTAATATATCAAATACTTAATATTATGAAAGGCAGTACAATAATGCCTTCAACATAAACCATTAAGCTAATGCTTTTTGAAAATATTAATACAGAGTTTAAAAGCATGCTTTTTAAAAGACAATAATAATTTTATAAATTTAGGGCACAGATTCCCCTTTGTTAATGGGTTGCTCCCTGTTTATATATTATCATCTCTCCTGGGGTATTAGATTCACATACAGAAGCCCCTCTCAAACTCAGGACAAAATAAACAGTTATTCACTTACAGTATTCATTCTCCTGGTATGATATGCAAAGTAAATTTTCAATTCAAATATATATATAGAATTAATCATGTTCTGTGTTACCTTATCATGGACAATATGTGTCCTAAACTAAAGCAATGCACCCACTGTTGTGTTATATATAACATATTTATCTTGTTATTTGTCTAAAATGGAATATAAACACCTAGCAGGATTTAACATGAAAACCAAATATACTTTGTACATTCTTATTAATTTTCTGTGATTTAAAAGCTTAATTTTCCTAAGCAGATATTTCCAATGAGAATATAAGACCATGGAAAGATTGGTTAGATTTCTGTGAATCAGAGAAATATTCAACTAACTTGCTTTCTCTGGAAAAAATTTGAATCTTGCCTTGGCCCTGAAAATCAATGCCTGTTTTATGTAAGGTGACTTCAGGTACCTCATATCCCTGTGTGACCTCCTACAGCATGGTAGCATATGGCTGACCAGGGGATGCAGAAATAGTGCCAAGTGGCTACAGTAAACACATTTCTGCAACAGGCTTACCATTATCTCAGCCTTTTAGAAGTGTACAATGTCAGTATGTGTTGTGCAAATGTAACTGAATATTTGCACCTGCTCAGAAACCATCTTCATGACCTGGTTAGTGTAAATTAATCGATCCAATCCATTATTTAGAGGCAAAATACACAAAAATTTAACAATGCAAAAATATGTTCAGTGAAATTTTCTCTTTGTACTCAATTATGGTGAAACAGCTGAAAAGGACTTTGCTTTCATGGTTTACAGTAACATTGTCATAACTGGTAAATAAGCCATGTACCTAACAAGGCAAAGGCTGAAATTTAGTTTCTTGGAAATGTTGATGATAAAGGTTTCTCACAAGTAGAAGCAGTGCTCTTACATCCTGTATCTATTCAAATGACCTTTTCCAAAGGCTTCTTTTCTTTCTAAGGAATTAAAAACATTGTTCCAGGATCTTCACAATGTCTTCCCAGGAAATTGAGTCCTTCCACCAATTTCTAAAAGCAATGATAATACAATAAGAAAACCTGACACATCCAGGACTAGATGCCAGCTGAACAAATATGCAATCTTGGGCAGAATCTCAGTTTTCAGGAACCTCTTGGGTAATTCTGAAAGGAGAGTAATTCCTCCATTTATATGTGCAGATACAGACTATAATTTTTGCAGCACCAGTATTTTAGTAGATTCATTTATTAGAATATTTGGAACAGATTCAAGTGCAGTAATCACCTCTGAACAGGTTTCTTCCCATGCAAAATCCCTAGAGGATAAAGATTGAGTTTTGCCAAGAAAGAGTAGCTGACTCCAAGTTATATGAAGACCTGTAAAAAATTTCAGCATTATGGTTTATAAACTATGAGGTGCACACTTTATGAACTATTTATGTCAGGCAAGTAAATTTAACCAGCATGAAGGGAAAGCAATTCCAGTTCTCTCTCCCACCCCAGGCCAGCTAATGACAGCCTCATTGTAACTCTGAGAGTCATCTGCTCAGGGAGCCTGAGGCTAGGAGTAGGGAGCTGGGCACTGCAGAATCTGCTGTAGTTGACCGGATTCTTGCACAGAAATAGATGAGGTGATCCTTGCTCTGCACTGTTGGAGTGGAGGCTTGAGTTCCAAGTCTGCATCTGTGTCAGCTGAAACCAGAATGATCATCACACCTGTGAATTCAGGCCCTTAATTTGAATCCAACATTAATCAAATAACTGATTCCACATGAAAGCTATTTTTCAGAGCAGTGCTTCTTTCTTCTATCTTATTCCCATATTTTGGCTTTGCTGCACCTGCACTGAGCATGTCTGAATATGTGTAGTTACATATTGGACCTCCTGTGTCATAAAGTCTTTGGATGCAGAGTCACATACATAACTATCTGAAGCAGCAAAAACATTTTAAGAAAGGGCTTCTATCGTGAATTATTTTCTCTAAGAGTCATTGAGAAATGCAATGTTAAATATGAAGCATATCAAGATTTTCTGGCAACATTTACATCAGTTAAATTTTTTGAAGTATTTTTTTTTTACTGGAAGAGATACAGAGGCTGTATTAGAATACATAAATTCTCCATCTTTGAGAAGTAGTTTAACCAACAGAAGTTTGATCATATAAGGTGGTTCTTCCAAATTAAAGGTACAGATCTACATCTTTTACTACTTTGCAATTAGAGAGGCACATTGATTAGACATGTACTTTCTCTTAGAAGTAATACACGTTATGTTTGTGGGTGCTGGATTTAATTCACTTGTTAGGAAGGTTCTACTGGAACCCATCACCTCCTAAAGATCTTCATTGGATTCAGTCAGGTATGTATGTGACCCTGTACCTTGAGAGTTTCAAACACACAAGATCCAATATTTAACTAAAGAGGACAGTAAGAGCTCATTGGAGCCAATGGCAAGAAAAATTAAGGAAGTAACCTTGGAAGACCATAAGCACTGTTTATATTTTCCTTAAAAACCTTTAATTCTTGTAGAAGCAGTTATTAAATTAATATGGGACTGAAATTAAGGGATTGAATTATAGAAGGAAGACCATTATGGTCCATCAAAAAAAGACTCAGGACTTAATCAAAAGCTTCCACTCCAATAGAAGTGAGAAACTATGGTTATTTGTTTTTTTCAAGAATTAGAACAACTACAGTGGATTTTCCAGTTCCAAATTCCTTCCTCTAAGCCTCAGAATTCCTTGGGTAGAGACCTTCAGACAGTGAGGAAGGGCATCTTTGCTAGTGTGTGGTTGGTGAGGGAAGTTGGACTGCTTCCCCTTTCAAGCTGGATTAGATATTACTTGGTTTACTTAATATGTCACAATGTGCAACTCCTAGATTATCCATCATTACAATTTGAAATTTTTTATTTTGATATTAAAGGTCTTCATATCACTTAGCAGTCAGCCACTCTTTCTTGGAAAGTCCCAAGTGTTGTTCCACGAGGGATTGCTCACAGGAGGAAACCTGTTCAGTAGAGATTACTTTACTTGAATTTGTTCCAAATATTCTAAAAGCAAATCTGTTAAAAGCAGTGATGATGCAAGAAAGTCAGAGTGGATATGCACATGTAAACAGAATAATTATTTTTCTGTTGGAATGACACAAGAGGTTTCCTTCAGGTCAAATTCACTCCAAGTTGGAGTGTGTCTTCAGCTTGTATGCAGTCCTGGAAGGTGGTGGAAGGTCTCTATTTCTTGGGATGAGATTGGGAAGGATATGCACATATTTTTAATTAGGAAGAAACAGGCCTTAAAAGATGTGACTTGAATGACTGAAAGACTGAATAATTCTGCTTCTACCCATGAGAAACTTCTATGATTCACTTTTTGAAGAAATTAAACCCCAGCATTTGCTCACTAAGTACATGGCTTATTGGTCAGGCACATCAGTGTCTTTGAAAAGTCCTGAAAGCACAATCCTTTTTGGTTACTTTACTAAGATTATCTGAAAAGGGAAAAAAAACATATAACTAAGTTTTGCTTATTGGTGACATCATGTATTGAATTGACCAAGAAAGTTTCCACTTACTAGATCACTTTTTTACCAAGTTGTGCAAACATTGCAACTTTATTTTTCTTTGAAGATGCTTTCCCTGCAGGTGGGAATATACAAGACATCTTTGAATGTATTTACATTTTAGGGGTTGGTTGGCTTCTTTTACACTCCTGAATGAGACTATGGGAAGTCTGTTGATAAAATATGTTTGCTGTAGCCTTTTGATACTGTTTCTGGATCCCCCTAGTCAGCTATTCATTATCTCCTGTTTTGTGAGATATTTGCAGCAATAGAAACATTGATTTTCAGCACCATGGACAAGACCCAAGCCGAAAGTTTATAAAAATGGCAAGGGAAACTGAAGGAATACCCTGTGATAGAGTGAAATATAGTTAATGTATTAAAAGTGACATAGAAGGTAAGTGAATTAGGAAAATTAAGTTGTAAAAATAGAGAAATTAATCACAGTGTACCAAATATGTACAAAATATATTTTGTTGTAGTGTCGAAGCCTGGTAGGTGTTTATTTTCCATTTTGCCACAAAGCAAGTGAAATATGTTACAGGTACAACAAATAAAACATTGGATTTTTACTCTACTTTATGGGATATTATACTTTTCAAAACAGGTTAACTCAGAAGTATAATTATTGTTAGACATATTTTAAATAGAGGTTTTAAAATTGTATAACATAACATGAGTTTCAACAGTGCAAGGGAATAAGTGTATATTTTTATGTAAGCTTAATATGAGATCCTATATATTAATTTCAAAATCATCCCAGCAAACATGCTAGTGCATATATTTAGAGAAATCTATGATCAAGGAAGTGTCTCATCTATGGTCACTTGTTATTGTAATGTACAAGATAGAGAACTTTTTCAATTGCAGGTTTTTATGAAATAGTCTCAAATTTTTATTTTTTGAAACAGTTAATAGTGTATGTTGACAGTATAATCATACTATTATTCAACTTTGTAGCATCAAATCTTTGATAACTTAAACTATATGGTATGTAGTGGTGTTTAATTGCACAGGTTCTATTATTCTCCAAATATTTAATCTGGCCAGCTGAAGATGTGTCTCAGTGAAACCCAGAATTGCTAAAGAAAGTAAAAACATGAACCACTGAAGAAAGAGGTGAAAAAAGAGAATTGGGCATAGACTACTTCATATCCCTATGATCTACAACAGCTGTGCCTTTTCTCCATAAAGCTTCAACAAAGGCAGATTTCTTGAATATGATGCAAACAGAACTGTGAATGTGACAGGAGGAAGGGTCATTACAGACGGCTTCAAGGGCAGCTTGGACATTTTCAACAGGGCTTCCTCTACTACCACAACCATGTATGTTGGATCCTCCTTCTTCCTCCTACTCAAAATACAATTGTTCATTGGTAAATATTGCCAGTACTTATATAATAAAATATGTAATCTGAAGACATGCAATTTTACCTTATTCCACCAAAAGGGTTCATGAGTTATACCTGTACTATTCTTCATCTCCTGTCTTATGTGAATAATTCTTATTCAATTGAGAGATTCTGGTGATCTACTCTGATACAATACTCACAGTGGATCATTCAAAAATGTTAAAAATGGACATCATTTATTTAAATTGTACTTGGTACCCTACAGTAGTGCAGAAGACTGCACATATAGTAATAACTCCAAGAGTAGATCCTCTGAGTATCCTTATGCTAAAAATGATGAACTGGAAACACAGGGACATTTACTAAGTTGCTGAGGGTCACCTAGATAGAAGAGTAATTAATCTGGGATTGAAACCCAAGCACTAACATCTCCAGCATGCACATTACTCTTGACTCAGCTATGCTCTCTCTCTCTCTCTCTCTCTCTCTCTCTCTCTCTCTCTCTCCCTCTCTCTCTCTCTCTCTCTCTCTCTGAGGATGTTTTGGATGCTGTCTAGGTTGATAATGAATGAGAAACTTAGAGACATGATTTGGTTACTATAGTTGTAATATACAATTTGCCACTAGGTAGTTTTATTCAGGACCCACTGATGAACTGGAAAATTTTTATTTGATTATGTAAATATGAAAAAAGTGGAAAATGTCAAGAGATGAAAAGACTTGTGGGCTGTACTGATAATTTTGTACAAAGTTTAATTGGGCACATTCTGAGATTGTCTAGCCCAGTCCCTTTGATTTTCAATGTGAAGCCTGCAGCACTTATAATAGCACTTAAAAAGGGACTCAAATCTATGCTGTCTCACACAAAGTGTGGACTTATGCCTTCAGTAGGCTGCTTTTGGAGTCTGCATAGAGATGTTCTGTTTCAGAGCACTCTCAATAGTTAAGCATTACATTAAAAAGTCTCACTTACTGTTCTCTACATCTTTTATTAGGTTTCCTTTTCATTCTTCTGCACTACCTATTTCACCAAGGAGTTCTGAAAAAAAGCAGTACTAGGTGCTAATGCAGTAGCCAGTGACAGTCATGGGTCAGTTCAGGTTAGTTAAAAAATTTACTAAAATCAGGAGAGTTCATATAAACTTGTGAGGAATTTGGTACAAGCAAGGATGAAATGAATCAGAGCTCTCAAAAAGCAGAAAATCAGAATCATACAAACCTTTTGCTACAAGGAGTAGTGTGCTATGCAATTTTGTAGTTTTTTTGTATAGTCCCAGTTAGGTCTGTTGGTATTGAATGAGAGATTATAAAGATTCACAGTCCTTTTGGATTTGCATGACAGAAGACTGATACTGCAGTATCATGGTTTTGATCTGGACCTGGTAGGACAGATACCACCTTTGGTGTGGCACAGGTTGTCTTGTAACATTATTTCCTACAAGAGCTATCAATGTGAAAGATTGAATCTGTGTTAGCGAATATATTTAGTGTGCATTTCCACTGCTACAGAGTAGGTTTTTTGAAATCAAAAGCCTTTCTTCTCTTTGTCCTTTCTGATTTCTGTGTTATGCAGTAACATATTTGAAAGAAAATGGGCAATGTATGAATGACCATGATGCCTTCATCTTTATCCTGTACAGATATCCACTGAAAAAGAACCTCTGATTTGTAGGCCTAACAAAATCATTCAGGGACAATTAGAATTATTAACAGGTCTAGCAGGCTATTTGGAAGAGGATCATAGTTGATGCTTACTCAATGTGAACTGTGTATTCAACACTGTGGAAGATATGATAATGAAGACGTGCTCTGTGACACATTGTGTCATTTTGCTGTTCACAATTTCATGGCAGGTTCTGTTCTCCTGAGCTTGCATCTCTGAAGCAAGACTTCTAGAAGACTTAATGGGGCACAGTAACAATGTCACAGAATTTGTCCTCGTGGGCCTCACTCAGGATCCAAGTGCACAAACAGCATTATTCATCATGGTTTTACTCATCTACAGTGTGACAATGCTGGGAAACCTGCTCATCTTGGTGACTGTCATTGCTAGCCCCTCCTTGGGCTCCCCGATGTACTTCTTCCTTGCCAATCTGTCACTCCTAGATGCTGTTTATTCCACTGTCTTCTCACCCAAGTTGCTTATAGGCCTTCTCAGTGATAAGAAGACCATTTCTTTCCCAGGCTGCATGGCCCAGCTCTTTCTAGAGCACCTATTTGCTGCCACTGAGGTCTTCCTTCTGGTGGTGATGGCCTATGACCGCTATGTGGCCATCTGTAAGCCTCTGCACTATTTGACCATCATGAGCCGACAGGTTTGCATCCTTTTTTTGGTTGTGTCCTGGGCTGGAGGTTTGGCACACTCTGTGATTCAACTTGTGTTTGTGTATAGTCTCCCCTTCTGTGGCCCCAATATCATCAATCATTTTGTCTGTGACATGTACCCATTACTGGAGCTTGTGTGCACTGACACCTACCTAATTGGCCTCTCCGTGGTGGCCAATGGTGGAGCCATCTGTATGGTGGTCTTCATCCTCCTACTTATCTCCTATGGGATCATCCTAAACTCCCTTAAAACTCACAGTCAGGAAGGGAGGCGCAAGGCCCTTTCCACCTGCAGCTCCCACATCACTGTGATTATCCTCTTTTTCATTCCCTGTATTATTATGTATGTTAGACCTGTCTCCAACTTTCCATTTGATAAATTCATAGCCATTTTTTATACACTGGTTACTCCTATGTTAAATCCTTTAATATATACTTTGAGAAATTCAGAGATCAAAAATTCTATGGAAAAACTTTGGTGTAATAATTTAACTATCGAGAGAAGATGTTACTGATTCTGATGTAAAA
The DNA here is from genome assembly GCF_053883595.1 of Heterocephalus glaber. Classification (NCBI taxonomy): domain Eukaryota; kingdom Metazoa; phylum Chordata; class Mammalia; order Rodentia; family Bathyergidae; genus Heterocephalus; species Heterocephalus glaber. The sequence goes on from NW_028258480.1 coordinate 524,042, forward strand.
AAACATGCAGTAAATCCTAACAAACAATGATGCTGTCACCTCAGATGATTAGGGCTGGATCTCTTTATTTATGCAAAACCATTGAAGAAGAAGTACCAGTTATCCTTTGTTTTCTAACTAATGTTGTAGAGTTTGTGGAAGATGTGACAAAAACACCACATTTTGTTCTTCTACAAGTGAAGATAAGGATCAACATAAGCACAGTGTACCTTCTAACTTGGTTTTTTCTCAGTTTAGATTAAAAAAGACTTTTTAAAAATGTGTTTGCTTCTAGTAAAAGAAAAAATCTCAAAGAAATGGTAAATTAATTGGCCAGATAGTTTTGAAAAAGAGAATTAACAATGTCCAATATGTCTGAAACAATACTTAACAACTCTAGCAATTATGAATATGCTAATTAAAACAATGACATAACATCTCATACCAATCAGAATGCCTAACAATGTTAATAAAAAAATGAAGGTTGGCACAGATGAGAGGTAAATGTGCCCTCTCTTCTGATGGTACAGTAAGCTAGTACAATCAGTTTGGAAATCACTATGGACTTTAAAAAAAAAACTAAAACAGGGAATGCCACTTGATCCAGCTTTATGAAAATGTCAAATGGATGGTACAGCAGACCATATTATTAGCAAAATAAGCCATCCTCAGAATACTATATCATATTTCTGCTCATATATAGAATTTAAAAATAAATGAATAAGAGATGATAGGAAACTAGAAAATCACTTTCCACAATTGAGTAAGTGAATCTGGGGATTGGGGAGGTAAATTTGTAGTTAGATGAAAATATATCATATGCATATATATTAGTCTCCTTCAATCTGTTCTTTCTTCTTGTCTTCAACAGTTTCCCAAAATTTGCATGATCTTCCTGTGTACCCTAACCTAATTTCTAATCATTTCCTTCTCCTTCTAGCTCTCTATCCCTCCCTTCCCAACTCCTCCTAAGTCCTTATCCTGAAGGGTAAATTTGCTATATTTAAGTGTTTATTTACTACAAACATATTTTGGGCAGGTCCTCCACTTTGATGTAGCTCACATGGTGAAAGGTTGACAGATTAATTGCTACTACAAATTGTCATTTTCCAAGCTGTGTTTGATGCTATTGTTGATGGTGATTGTAGCCACTGGACTAAGGTGTCATGATTGATCTAATTAGTTGTCCTCCCTGGTATACTGAAAATGAGATTGCCTAAGGGTCAGTAGAGACTCAAACTCTAAAACAACCAGTTATACCTGGAAGATATCTCTGAGAAGCCATAACTCCATGAGGGTTCTAAACACACGTAATAAAGACACTTACAAAAAGTAATATTGAAGCATCAGCCCAGGAATTAAACCAAAAAATTAGCACCAATGACAAAATTGAAATGAGAAGACATTTAAGGTACAAACTCAGACTTCCAGCTAACCAAAGGCAAATTCTGGGGGAAATGAGGTGGATAAATCTGATAATCAACCACCTGGACACCCAAAACTGATAGCACAGAAAGTAACAAAACAAATGAATGAGGCTCTTGAAAAATTCAAAACAAATAATTTCCCAGGTAACTACAATGATGATGAGCAGAATGAAAGACATGATTAGAGACTCTTGAACTGAAACAGATAAAAAAAAAATAGATAACCTCAGGACCGTGATGGAAGCCATGAATGCCCAACATAGGAAAGAAATGAAATCCATGAAACAGATTCAAATAGATATACAGGAGATTAAAAACTACATTGAAAGTATTCACACCAGATTGAGTGAATGTGAAGATAGAATATCAAATATTGAAGACAACATTGTGGTTAGTGATCATCAAAAGAGATTTAAAAAAAAAAAGTAAGGTGCCATGAGAAATGAATCCAGCAGCTGCTAGATGATCCAAAAAAGAATAACATAAAACTGAACGTAAGACAAAAAAGCAGGAGGAAGTACAAATGACATAAAAAACTATTCACAGAATTAATGTCAGAAAACTTTCCAAACAGAGGAAAAAATTTTGACATATAGATAAGTGAGACATATAGAACTCCAACTAGCCATGATCAAAAATAATCTACACCTAGACATATAATAGTCAAGATCCCAGAAACCCAACAGAAGAACAAAATTCTACAAGCAGTTAGAGAAAAGAAACAAATCACACACAAAGGAATGCCCATCAGAATCACAGCAGGCATTTCAACACACACCCTCAAGTCAAAGGAGAGCCTGGAGAAAAGTATTACAAGCTATAAAAGAAAATAACCTCCAACCTAGACTGTTGTATCCTGCAAAATTGTCTTTCAAAATTGATAGGGAAATAAGATACTTCCATGACAAAGAACAACTGAGAAATGAATACCAAACCACCACTCCAAACAATTCTAAACAATATCCTAGAAAAAGACAATGAGAGTCACAACTCCATGAGAACCAACAGAGCAAAGCCATCAGGCAAGAAATTAAAGGGAAAGGGGGAGAAATAAAAAATAAAACAGCCAACAACAGTAAATTATCCTGAAAAAGATGCATCAATATGTACCAGTTATAATCATCAATGTTAATAGCCTCAACTCACCAATCAAACAAACTAGACTGCCTTTCACTTCCAGTGTGCTGTCTGTTGAGCTGGTGGATGTGCAGCAATAATATATCTGCTCCAATGCTAGCTGTCATGTCTGGCACCTGGAAGTCACCACTGTGGTTATTTTCCTTCATGGATTGGGAGATACTGGATGGGCATGGATGGGCAGAAGACTTTGCAGGTATCAGAAGTTCACATATCAAAAATATCTGCCCACAAGTGCCAGTTATGCCTGTAACATTAAATATTAACATATCTATGCCTTCTTGGTTTGATATCATTGGGCTTTCACCAGATTCTCAGGAGGATGAACCTGGAAATAAATGTGCAGTAGAAAAAGTAAAAGCTTTATTAGAGCAAGAGGTGAAGAATGGCATTCCTTCTCACAGAATTATTTTGGGAGGATTTTCTCAAGGAGGAGCTTTATCTTTATACACTGCTCTAACCACACAGCATAAACAGCCAGGTGTCACTGCATTTAGTTGCTGGCTTCCACTTCGGGCTTCATTTCTCCAGGAACCTATCAGTGGTGTTAACAAAGATATTTCTATTCTTCTGTTCCATGGAGGTTTCAAACCTTTAGTTCCCCTAATTTTTGGTTCCCTTCCTGTTGAAAAACTAAAATCATTGGTAAATCCAGCCAATGTAACCTTGAAAACCTATGAAGCCATGATGCATAGTTCATGTCAACAGGAAATGATGGGTGTCAAGCAATTCATTGATAAACTTCTACCTCCAATTGACTGACCACCCTAAGAGGCCTTGTGTAGAAGTACATCAGCAGCATTGTAGGTTATAAACTTTTTTCCCATGCCCTATCTTAAAACTTGTAATGTTTACCATGTTAAAATATTTTGCAAATATACATCAATGATATATAATAAATAAAGTTTCCTTGTGGTAAATTTATGATTTTTTAAGATTCTATACATGTATTTGTATAATGTGATCTAGAATATACCAGTATTGAAATAGGTGAGGCAGCTTGATTCTTTTTCTGAAAAATAAGTCAACAAAAGAATGAAATACTTCAACAAGATTTTTTATTACATTATTTGAAAATTACCAGTATGGTAATGATAATTTGTTCAGGTAAAATGAACAGTTTAGGTATAAATGATTTATGCATGCTGTGACATAGTCTCTGGATTTATTCCAAAATAAATAATTAGTCACCATTCAATGTCTGTATTTTTCTATATATGTTCATTACACATAAGGATTGTAATACATACAAATTAGATATTATTACATTATTCTTGATAATAGAGATAATGCTTTTGTCAGTGAAGATTAACATGGCTCTCTTCATATAATGCCTCCTTTATTTGGTGGACCAGTTTTTATTTTCCTTGATAGTATTTCTATTTAATATTTTCTCTTCTCAAGAGAATTTTTTTCATGATTATCCTTCATAACAGACCAAATATATTGCCTCCCTGCCATATACATCTACTGTCAATACACACTGTAATTTGACATTCTGAATTATAGACACATGGTATTTGAAATCTATATAACTTTTTAAAAAACCAAACATTACTGAGACTTCTTTTATCATATTTCAAATAATTATACTTTAGTTAAAATTTTGACTTTATCTGCAAGCAGTTGAATTAATAATTAGATCATATGCTGGTATGTACAGAAATATTTAAGGCAGATTTTAAAAGCTAATTCCTTATTGAGTCTCCTTGCCACATTACTTTTCTGTACATATGTTTGAAACCAATTACTGGAGAAAACAATCCATTAGAGAAAGAATGCTTTAATTTTATCTGCCAATGGTCTTATATGAAATTTTAAAAATTAGTCTTTTGTGCAAACATAAAAACAAATCATTTGATTTTACATCATAAAAATTCCCAGATTAATAGTAAAAAATTATTTGAAAACAAATTTTGGGGTAATAAAGGTTGATAAATACGTTATAGGGCCACGGATTTAGCTCAGTTGTTCTGTTGGCTGCCTCAAAAGCACAAGGTCCCGAGTTTACACAAAAGTCCCCTGGTATACAAAAATAAATAAATAAATAAATAGGGTATAGTTAACATACTGTTGGTTTCTCTTGAGGGAAACCGGAGAGCCCAGAAAGCACCAACTTTTAAAGAAAGAAAAGGAGACAGCCTGGGGGATGAACAGCAGTTTAATTCCTCTGGCACTATTTGACAATCACAAAGGAAAGAAGAAAGGCTTTTATACATGTAGGAAAGCAGCTTAGTTATTCTGGCTATTGTCTTTCTGATTTTTACCTCTGATGATAACTAGTAACTAAGTGACTCACAAAAGCTACAGGAGAATTCACAAGTCCCCTGTTTCCATTCACAAATCCTATACATCAAAGAGCACACCGCAGCAGCCCTCTTCTTGTCAGATAGTATCAAGAGAGCAGGATGACTTTTAGCCAAAAATCAAGCCCACCGGTCCACCATAAACATCACAGATGTGCATAGTGAGTCATATCTCTCTTACCACCCATAGAGTCATTGGGTCGCGGTCCTCTGATCCCAGAAAATGGTAAATAAGAAAACTAGGAAAACCTATTTTTCTCCTGTGAGACTTTTACAAGGTCTCAAAGTTTTCTGGTATTCTTTTAACAAAGAGACTTGTGGAATTTCCCAGAAATGATTTAATGCTCTTAGTTAACAAACTTCTTGTGATCTATTCTTACAACTAGATAGCTGAATTCTACCATTTCCCACAAACATACAGTTTAAAATATAGCAAAAATATATGCTTAATATTTCTGAAATATGTTAATTTTCTGCTTTATTCATTTAACAAAACAACGTTAAGAATGCATCTTTATGGGACTAATTTATCATGGGAATAATCTGGTAACGGAATATATACTATGTTTATAATGAAGCCATATGTTTATTTGGATTTAAAAATTTTAAATAATCATTTACTATGTCATTCTGCTTTATCTTGAAGAACTTATTTCAGTTATAGAAGACTTATTTCAGTTATACAAATTGGTAGATCTTATTCATAGAAAGAAATATTCCATTGAAATGTTGTCCTGTAATGTGGGACAATGTAAATGTTTTTCATGGTTTCGGTCAATGTGAAATAAAATATAATTCTGACTTCTTTTTGAAAAACAAGAAATAGACTGGCAAAATGGATTCAAAAGCAAAATTTATAATATGCTGTATAGAAAAACACACTTAATTCAAAAAGAAATTCATAGACTGAAAGTAAAAGAATGGAAAACAATTCTCCATGAGACAGGAACCCAGAAAAAAACAGGGGTAGGTAGCTATTTTTTTGCAGACAAGGTAGATTTCAAAGGAAAACTAATTAAAGACAAAGAAGGTCACTATATTCTTGTAAAGGGAACAATCCAAGAAAAGGAGATGACAATCATAAATATATATGAACCAAATACAAGTGCTCCCAACTATACAAAACAAATATTAATGGACATGAAAAACCAAATAAGCACTAATACAATTGTAGTGGGAGATCTCAATACCCCACTATCACAAATAGACACATCATCTAAACAGAAATCAATAATGAAATAATAGAACTGAACCAAACTTCTGAACAAATGATCTTAATAGATGTCTACAAACTGTCCTACCCCACAAAATTAGAATGTACATTCTTTTTGGCTGCACACAGGTCATTCTCCAAAATAGACCACATGCTAGTTCATAGGACATGCTTAAATTAATGCAAAGGAATTGAAGTTGTTCCCTGTATAGTATCAGACCATAGTGCAATTAAATGGGAGAACAGTACCATAAAAACCTGCAGGAACCCCACAAACACATGGAAATTGAATAACACTCTCCTGAACAACCAATGGGTCACAGAAGAAATTTTTAAAAAGTTAGACAACCTCTACACTTAAATGATAAGGCCAATGCAACATAGAGGTATCTATAGGACACAATGAAAGCAGTTCCATGAAGAAATTCATAGCAGTGGATGCCCATAGTAGAAAAACAGAGAGAGCTCAAATAAATAACCTAATGCTGAACCCCACCCTTCTAGAAAAAGAAGAGCAAGAGAAATCCAAATGCTCATGCAAGGGAGGAAAGTATAAAGATTATAGCAGAAAACAGTGCAATGGAGACTAAGAGAATGATATAAAATTCAACAATTCAAACAGTTTTTTGGAAAGAATAAATAAAATTGATAAAACCTTAGGCAACCTTATCAAAAAAAGGAAAGATAAGGCTCAAATTCATGCAATAAACAATGAAAAAGAAGAACTCACAACAGATCCAGCAGAAATCCAGGGGATCATCAATACCTACTTTGAGAACCTGTACTTTAGTAAAATGGAAAACACAGAAGAAACAGTTTCCTATATGCATATTAATTACCAAAGTTGAAAGAAGACAAAAATTCTAAACACCCCAATTACAATCAGTGAAATTGAAAAGGTAATTTAAAATTTACAAACAAAGAAAAGCCAAGGTCCTGATGGATTCACTGCAGAATTCTACAAGACATTTATAGAAGAACTATTGCCACTACATTTTAAACTCTTCAATAAAATTGCAAGGCAAGCAATACTCTCTAATTTATTCCTAGAAGCAAATGTTACTTTGATTCCAAAATCAAGGAAAGACTGAACCCAAAAAGACTACTACAGGCCCATCTCCCTAATGAACATAGATGCAAAAATCCTCAATAAGATACTAGCATACAGAATACAAAGCTTCATCAAGAAGATCATACAATCTGACCAAGTTGGATTTATCCCAGGAATGCAAGGAAGGTTCAACATACTTAAAACAATAAATGTAATACACTATATTAACAGAGCCAAGGACAAAATCATATGATCACCTCAATAGATTCAGAAAAAAGCATTTGACAAAATCCAACACCCATTCATGATAAAAACCCTACAGAAATTTGGAATAAAAGGGCATTATCTCAACCTGATTAAGGCTATGAAAAACCAACAGCCAACATCATACTAAATGGTCAAAAACTGAAACTTTCATGTTAAAATTAGGAATAGGACAAGGATGCCTACTGTCACTACTCCTGTTCAATATAATATTTGAAACATTAGCCACAGCAATTAGACAAGAGAAAGAAATAAAAGGAATAAAGATAGGAAAGGAAGAATTTAAACTGCCATTATTTACTGATGATACAATACCCTACATATAAGACCTAAAAAAATCCACCAAAGCACTTCTAGACTTAATTGACAGATTCAGTAGAGTAGCTGGATGCAAGGTGAACACTCAAAAATCAATAACCTTCTTGTACACAAATAACAGACTCACTGGGAGAGAAATTAGAGAAATAATTACTTTCACAATAGCACCCCCACAAAATGAAATATCTAGGAATCAGTCTCATGAAGAAAGAAAAAGGCCTCTACATTGAAAACTATAGCACTCTGAAAAAAGAGATCAAAGAGGATATAAGAAAATGGAAAGACATCCATTGTTCTTGGGTAGGAAGAACCAGTAGTGAAAATGGACATACTTACCAAACTACTATATAGATTCAATACAATCCCAATTGAAATGCCAACAGTATATTTCACAGAACTAGAGAAAGAATCCAAAAATTCATTTCAAATGAGAAGAGAAGTAGGAAACAAAAGCCATTCTAAGCAACAGAGACTTGACAGAGGTTATCACAATCCACAACTTGAAACAATACTACAAAGTCACTGTGAAAAAAACCCAGCATGGTATTGGCCAAGAAATAGACCTGAGGATCAGTGAAATAGACAAGAAGATGCAGAAACATATGCAGATGTACTCAATCACCTCATCTTTGTAAAAGGAGCCAACCATCCTCACTGGAAGAAAGATAAACTATTTCATAAATGGTGTTGGAAATACTAGAATTCAACCTGCCACAGATTAAAACTAGACCCATATCTATCAGCATACAGTAAACTAAAACTGAAGCTGATTAAAGATCTAAATATTAAAACAGAAACACTAAACTAATGGGAAGTTAGGTAGAACTCTTGAAGACATCAGCATAGGAAAAGGCTTTATGGAAGAAATCTCAGTAGCATGGGAATTAGCACAATGAATCAACACCTGGGATCTCATCTTATTAAAAAGCTTCTGCACTGCAAGAGAAACCACCAACAGAGCTAACAGACAACCTGTAATGTGGGAAAAATATGTTTAACACCTGTTCCTCAGACAAAAATCAGACCTTCCAAATTTAAAGACCCAATCCATAAATGGACAACTGAAATGAACAGACATTTCTTAGCCAAAGAAGTAAAAGCAGCAAATAAACATATGAAAAAACTCTTCAACATCACTGGTCATTCGAGAGTTGCAGATGAAAACAGCCCTGATTCCACCTCAAACCAGAAAGAATGTCTGCTACCAAGAAATCAATCAATAACAAATGTCGGTGGGGTTGTGGGGAGAAAGGAATCCTTTGCCATTCCTAGTGGGAGTCAAGACTGCTGCAGCCACTGTGGAAATCAATATAGAGATACCTCAAAAAAAACTAAGATTAGAGGTCCCATTTGACCCAGCTATTCCTCTACTGGGTATCTTCCCAAAAGAATTAAAAGAATCATACCACAGAGATATATGCATACCTATGTTTGTAGCAACACAGTTTGTAATAGCTACAGCTTTGAAACAGCCCAAGTGCCCATCAACTGGAGACTGGATAAAGAAAATATGATTTTAAAAAATAAAATGGAGTACTACTTATCCATAAAGAATGAAAAATTAGACATATAGCTAAATGGATGCACATTGAGGAAATACCCTTATTTGAATTAAATAGGACACAAATATGTAAATACTGAATAGTCTCTCTGTTGTGAGAAATTGATAGTGTAAATGAGAATTAAAATAATTTATAATGTGAACTAGGAAGAAAAGGTCCAAAGGGCTAGGGGATATGGGGTGTAGGGGAAAGGAATGAAGGGAACGGAAAAAATAGGCATAAAAATGGAAGCAAAGCCTGAGTAAATAGGGAGAGTGGAGGGGTTGAAGGGAGGTCAGGGGAATGGGGAATATATAAGAACCAAGATATATCATGTAAAGGTACAAATGCCCAGTTATGAATGTCATCATGCTGTATACCTACAATGCATGAATAAACTAAATAAAATGCAAAAACAAAACAAAAACAAATATATTTGTCCCAGCCAACACATGGTAGGTACATGAGAGAGCTAGCAATCAGGTAAAATCAGATATGCCATCTTTAAAAAGAAGAGTAACAAAAGTACTTCATGGGCACAGATCAAATGATTGCTCAGTGTGGAGGAGAATATGCCCTTGCTCATGCTGATAGGTGAGAAACCTCCCCATATTACAAGTGACAACATTGCTAACAGAGGTAAAGCTCAAAGATGAGGAGACTGAGTTGAGCTGATCAAGTCAAAAGGTAGTGATGCTTCTCAATATTTCCCTATGCAATGAGATAAATGGGTCTGATGCCATCTTGGAAACCACCCCCCTGCCTAAATACAACAAGCAGGAGGAGGATTTCAACAACACTCAACAACACTCATGCTGAGAGGTATTTGGAATAGCTTTCTCTATTTTGTTAGGTGAAGTAGCAGATCAGACACCCCACATTTTCTTGTCTTCAAGATGCAACAACCACTTCTCTCCAGACAGATAGCAAAACTCTCTTAATAGTTAGGTTGGATTCCAAAGAAGGGCAGCTGGAAAACAAAGGGTGAAATCAAGGGACTGAGGAAAATGACCTCCTGCCTTGCTTGCTGGAAAGCAGATGCCAGTTTCAGAAATTCTCCATGGAATGAGACAGAAAGCTTGAGCCCAGCTGGTAGTGAGCACATCCAGCCCAGTGAAGACACAACATAGAATACAAAATGCAATGATACAGCAAGTGAGGTGTTCTAAACACTGCAGCAGGCCAGAGCATAGGCAGGGGACAACATGTGGATGTCAGAGTCTGAGGCTGGGAACTGTGCTGCAGACAGGTATGCATAGAAGCGTGTGTGCAGGTCCTGATCTCACTGAACATCTTGTTGTCCCAGGCTCTCTGCTCTGCTTGGAGGTTTTCAGAGTAACCAGGCAAGTGCATAGACACTGGGCATCCAAGCATCTGGGAGCCAGGCCTAGCAATTGAGGCATTAGGGACATGATCAGGACCTGAGCACAGATTATGCAAATACTGTTTTCCCCTCACCCTCACTTCCAAGAGCAGAGGGGATGAGGGCAGTTGTGGTCCAGGCTCCCCAAGGGCAAAACTGGCAAGGGACAGAGGTCACCATGGAGGGTGGAACTTAGCTCCAGACTGCACAAAATGACCTCTCCCACCTGGACAGAGGCTGAGAAAGAGACACAGGGAAAGACAATGTGATTTCCATGTTGCTCCTTCTATTAGGGCTTATCCCACAGTGGAATTCTTGAGGAAATACTGGTCTCTGGTCCAGATGCCCCCACAAGGAGCCAGAATCACTGTGTGTGCAATTTTGTAAGCATTATGCTATTGTGTGTGCACCTACAGGGTCTTACCTTGTTTTGTTATATTCTCTCCTGCCAGGCTTGCTTCACAGGCTTTCTAACATTCTAGCACACAGGTATCTGCTAATTATTTAACTGGATAAACTCTCCCCTACTTCTCTCCCTTTTCATTTATATTCCCTTCCTTTCCCTTTTTTATTCCTCCTCCTCCCACAGCTCTTAAGTTTCTCCTCCCTCCTTCTTTTCTTCTTATATGTAAATGTTCTCATTAAGGCCTTTCCCCCTAGATCACCCCATTTGCTTCCTCCCTTCTCCTTTTTGATCCTAAATTAGGAAAAAGTTTGGAGAGTTTCTCCAACAAATTTTAAATTGTATGTTGGTCAATGATTTGTTCTCTAGATATTGACATTACTGATGATCATTCTGTCTTCATAAAGCAGTGCTGAGAATTCGACCTCACAGAAAAGCTCTGTAACAGGAGGGAACCCTAACTCTCAATTAACCCTTAATAAAATATTTCAGCTTTACCATTATGTTTAACTTTCTCATAATTCTTCTCAAGACAACATCATACATTACTATATATAACAAATTAGGTATTTTCCCACTAATCCTTACCATTTTATGCTAGTATCCAGGCTGGTTATGTCTTTCTGGCTTTTTTTAAATAAAATAAAATATCAAGTAAACTAAAATGATAAAATATAATACATGAATGTAGCCTATAGATTAAACCAGCCAGCCAGACAAAGCAGAATGTAGGTTCTGCTGCATTCCTGTGGTGACTGAGGATGCCTATTGATCCTCTCAGTTCTGTTAGTAAAGTCTGAAGTCCTGTCCAATGCATGAGACATGATGGGGTTCCTCAGTAGAAGGCTACTGATAAGTCTCCCATTACCTCAGCAGCTATTACGTATAGTAGCTTCCGTCTTCCTATCATGCCTTTCCCCCTCCCCTGTGTGGCATCATGCCAAGATGGTTGCTCCCACCAAAAAATGAACCCTTCTTCCCAATATGCCCCTGCTCCTGCCTAGAAAGTAACCTAATACTCGCTCACCTCCTACCATCTAATGACATCACCAGCTCCTCCATTCCCTAGTCACTACCTTACTCAACCCCACCTCATCCCCTACAAACCCCACCCCAGGCTCTATAAAAGACTCTCCCTGGCCCAGCCATATTGCTTTTGTCTCTCCTTTGTTCAGAGACAGCCCAGCAGATCTATTCCCCTAATAAAGGCTTGTTGTGGCCTGGTCTGGTCTTGGTTTTGGGCCCTTTTACCTGACATTTCTGGTGCCATGATTCGGATGGTAGATGGTCCATTAATGGATGATCCCCTGCAGGACGGGGTTGATTGACCTTTTGTCCATCTCCAATGGAACTATCTGCCATTGCCAGGACCCTCCAGGGCTTTCTACCTTTTCCACTGCTGATGCTACACATCCACACCGGTCACCAATGTCTCGGTGAGTAGGGAGTTCAGCCTCCCTCTCGTTGGGTTCTCTGTCTTGTTCTCTCTCCCTCTGGGGACTTCTCAGAAATCCAAGTGCTTGGTCAGAGAAACCCCCACAGCCACTGGGCCCAGGACTGTGCCCCTGGGAGATGTCCCATCGGCCCACATCCTCTTGTTCTCTCCCTCTGGGAGGCTCATTCGGAGATTGTCAAAGGAGACAAGGATGCTTCTCCCCTTTGTCTTTCTCCCTGGGAGCTGCCTCCTCCTCACCTACTCTAACCAGGGGGCCCAACAATCCAAACCCCGCCCCTCAACACATCTGGGCTGCTTTCTGGCACAACTCAAACCCCTTGGATTTTTGGGGCCAGACTTTAAGCCAAAAAGACTTGTTTTCTATTGTAATCAAATTTGGCCTCAGTATAAATTAGATAATGGGTTTCCATGGCCCCAAAATGGCACTTTCAAATTTAACAGACTGTATGATTTACACAACTTCTGTCAATGCAATGGCAAATGGTCAGAAATCCCCTACATACAAGGCTTTTCTACCTATGCTCTTAACCCTCCCTCTGTCAAACCTGTTCTCCTTCTCAAGTACTCCTAGCCTGAGCCGATCACTCACCACTCATACCTCCCCCACTTTATAACTCTGTTGACAGGAAAAAGTTATAAAGTTTAATAGATTAGCTATTAAAGTAGTTGTGGAAACAAACTAGGTAGTGTACCCCTTTAAAAACTTGCCTTAGCCCATTGCTTCTGCTGTTTAAAGTGAAGGTTATATAGCTTCTTTGACTTGTAGCTCCACTATAGATAACATCCTAGCTCTAAAGAACAAAGTGGTAATCCTTGAACAAACTTGTGATATATGTGCCTTAACTGTCATGTGTTTAGGGCTGTAATCAGTGACAGAAACCACCTGTGTCTAACCATTAAATAGGAATTGGAACTTTATTTACTTAACAAAGACCACTAGGGATGAGATAATGACTGACAAAAGTATAAAATATTTATAGTGAATTGGAGACAAAATATTTAAAAAGCTATAAGTAAAAGATATATTTTTGATATAAAAAGATTTTATATGTTTGTCTTGTTAGCAGGACAAGAACAAAAGACCTAGGTACGTCAAGAAGGTGTGTGGAAGTGATTTATAAAGGAAATATATATGTTTACTTGTTGGTTTCAAGTTTGTTATAAAAGGTTTACAGGAATAGAGGTTTCATTCCTTCTGATTTTAATTCTACAAGAGATCTCTGTTAATTGACTTACAAAAAGTTTTAAATAGTCTTATTTATAATTATAAACCTAAAATTACAAAGAGCTTATAATTCCATTGGGCTAAATATATTTGAGTGCACTCTAGTTTTAGAAATTGTCTTATATCTTTCTTTTTTGTCCAATTGTACAGCTGTTTTGTTTATAGATAAAGGTTATTAAGTTCAAGGCATGCTCCCCTTGGTAAACAAAGGAGCAGCCACATGGAAATATTTTCCAGTCTTTGTTCACTAGGGGGACCTCAACAGTTTTCATCTTACAACAGACTGACGTAATAGTTTTCATAGCCTTATAAAAGCCTTATACCAATAAATATTACTTAAATATATTATACTGTTTATATCAATTATCATCAAAGGGATAAATTATAAATATGTTATGGTATACTTACACTGGTCATTTTAAGATGACTAAATATCCTGTAAAAAACAACAATAACAAGGTTTTATTTTTTCTAGTGTACTAAATGTATTTGTACTTTCTGACTGTACAGGTTTTCTAATATTTGTTTATGATAATAACCTCCTTTTGATTCAGGTATTTGCCTTTTCATACACTTCAGCTATTTATGACAACAGATACATACATGGGCTGAGATATTTTCTTTAGATGGTATCCTATCAAAAGATAATTTGTTTATTTTTTAAAAGATAATAATTTAGATAAAACTTTTGGTGCTTTTTAACAATAACTATTTTATATCAAGCTGGACATTTAAATGTGTTACAAAGGTAAAGTCATCATAATTGTCAAGTTAAAATATTATTTGTCACTCTTTTTCTGTTAATATTCTATGGGAATTCAACTACTAAAAAACAACCATGACTGATAACAGTAACAGTTCTCTATATTTTAAATTCCAAAATGCTTGTTATTCAGGTAAAATTATAATAGTTAAGTTCATTACTCTTGTTACAATGCTAATGCTATTGACTTTCTCTTCTGGGTGTCAACAACTAAAGTTTGGAGACCAAAACTAAAAGGTAACTGGGCTATGAGGACAGCCAATATTTTGGCCCCAGCACCTCAAGGTCAACAAAGTTCCAGGACATGAAGGAACCTTCTCTACAGGGTCCTACATCTTTGGTAAGTCACTCAACCTCCTAAACTGGGAGATTGCTGGACACCAGAGGACAATGCACTGTGTGCCAAAGGAGGGTCACCAAAAAAAAAAATCTCCAATGCTTTCACTGAAAGCAACATGGTCAAACAAGGCCATGACCCATCCTGATGGCTGACACTGGCAGAAAAGCAGAGAGGCACTATGCATGGTTCCAAAGTAATGGCCTGGGGAGACTTAGCTGACCTTAATAGATAACAAGAGGTTCATATTGATTGACACAGGTCTCACTTTAACTTGGTCTTAAACACCCAGCAGAAAAAATAACCAAAAGAGGTATAAAACAATGACATAATAATAAAGCTAGACTTCAGAAAAATTAAGACATAGCCCACCCATTTAAATCTTTTGGTTCACTCATGACACAGCCATTTCAAAAAGATAAAACTTTTTGTACTAAATAGAAGGGAAAATCATTAATTAGCTACAAGTGTGTACAGATTCTTTTCAGAAAATTTAAAAGAAGTTCTTTACAGATGCCCAATCCTAGAAGCCATTGGTCTCCAGATCTCCCCTTTTAGATGTGTTTTTCTGATTCTGTGATAACTAATTAACTATCATGTAGTGATCAAAAACAAAAACACAAAAAACCATAAAGAGTATTGGGAAAAAATCACCTGCTTGTCAGCCACAGTCAGGATAAGTTCTATACCAAGCAGCTGCAAGATTTATTCCTTTTAAAATAATGTACATCCTTGTTCTCTGTTTATGATGCCTCTTCTCATTGTGCTCATATTTCCTGGATACCTACCCATGTCTAAAAAGATCAAGCCTTTTATGTTACACTTGATCGCCTTAAATTGGCCAGTGTCCTTGTTGAGGTTATCAGTTCTCTTTATTTTTAAATATATCCAGGAGGTCTCCAAAAACTGAGAGATAGAGGAATAAAACTGTCCTTTTCACAACTATTCCATGGCTTTGCTGGAGCTATCAACCTAAAATGTGTGTTTTCATGGCCTTGAATTTAAAGGAGAAGTCAGGTTCATAGTAACACTATATTCATCGATATGTTAGCCTCCAAAAGACTTTTGCTCAGTTACATACACCTTTTATATTCCAAAAAAAAAGGATTATAAAGATTATATAAATTGTGTTTATTACTTTTCCACTCATTCTCTAAGAGCAAGGACATGACACATGGGCCCTTAGATCAGGAGCTATGATCTCTTCCATAACAGTCTCTTACTTCTATAAAAAATGAACCCCTAAACATCCAGCTGTCTCTGTAAAACCTATGTAAATAATGAATAAAAAAATTACATGTCAAATAAAAAAATTAAAACTCAATGGGCCAGATAGATATGCCCCCCAAGGTACTAATCAATGGTGGGGTACATTTGGTTCCTAGAGCTCATGGCTCCCCTGTCTACTACTACTCTTGGGATCCCTCAGTATTATCTGTTTAGTTCTCTGTTTTGGACCATGCCTGGTTCGCTGTTTTCAAAATTTCTTGCAGGAACGATTGAGGGCATTCACCAGCCAGACAGTCATGGAGTTCATCATGGCAGGGTACCAGCCAGTACTACAAAAGGAAGAGGTCCCCACTTACCACAGGCCTCATAAGATCCAGGTCTAGCCCTGATCTTTGCCCCTTGTCAGTGGGAAGCAGCTCCAGAAGAAGAGACCTTTGCCCAACTATCATAAAACAAAAGCCTGGAATGATAGGTCTCCCACCACCTCAGCAGGTATTATGTATAGTAGCTGCCCTCTTCCTAAGGTGCCTTGCCCCCTCCCCTATGTGACATCATACCAAGATGGTTGCTCCCACCAAAGAATAAACCCTTCTTCCCAGCATGCCCCTGTTCCCACCTAGAGAGTAACCTAATATTCACTCACCTCCTACCATCTAGTGACATCACCAGCTCCTCCACTCCCTGATCACTACCTCCCTCAACCCCACCTCAGCCCCTACAAATCCCACTCCAGTCTCTATAAAAGACTCTCCCTGCCCCAGCCTTATTGCTTTTGTCTCTCCTTTGTCAGAGACAGCCCAGCAGATCTATTCCCCTAATAAAGGCTTGTTGTGGCCTGGTCTGGTCTTGGTTTTTGGTCCTTTTACCTGGCAGCTATCATAACTAGTCTTGGGACAATATATTGAGTCATAAAATTAGGATAAAATACTCAATGCACTGCAGTAAAATAATTATACAAACTTAAAAGTATACATATGATTTTTTTCTCACAAAAGAAAAAAAGATTGGTGGAAATTACTATTACATAAAAAAGTGTGAGAACTCTCAAATTGATTTATTTTTTCTTTGCATTTTAATGTTTTCTACTTTTTTCTAATGAATAAGCATTATGTATGGCAAAGTCATTCATTTAATTATAAAACATTTCCAGGTGACAAATTTTATTGTTCCATCTTTCACAGTGTAAATTGTAAAGAAAGTACGATTCAGGAAATTTCTTCTCAATCTTCCTAGTCAAAAAAATCCTGATTAATCACTCAAGTATAAACATTATTCCTGGCAAGTTTATGTAACTATGTGTCAATTTAAAAAGTAAGTAAATGAAGTTCAGCAGAATCATGGAGCATCACATGAGAAGATGAAGTGTTTATGTTCTAAGTGTTCTAAGGGAAAAGACAAAATCTAGTGCTCATTAAATCCTTGAACTTTTGTCCTTGGAATTGGGCCAAGGAATCTTCCCTAGAAATTGCTCCCCAAGGATGATCAAAGGCTGCAGTGTTCTGAATGCACAGTATATGAGGCCAACTGGGAAGAGAGGCACACACTGCTCTGTTTCCATTCACAGGTCTCCCTCTGACTCTTTCCAGAGGAAGCTTCAGGGTGACCTTTCCATTTTAACAAGACTTGAACAAAATTTCTAGGGTGATACAGTGTACCTCTGAATAAAAATATGAATGCAGAAAAACATAAAGCTAAATTACCTATAGAACTACAAACAGATTACAATAATTTCCAGCTCACTATATTGTTTCCTGTATTACTTCTGAAAATATATTGCGCTTGACAAATTTCTAATCAGACAACAGTTTTTTCAGCAACTTTTGTGCACAGTAAGTATCATTCTGAGAACTAGAGACCAGATTAACTACATAAAATAAAGGAGATTTTATTAAAAAAATGCAGATATATATCATTCATATGTCACCATAAGTAAAGTTAAGATTTGAAGAAAAAGGAATATAGAGTTTGTGAAATCAAAGTAAACAAGCAGTGTACATATTCTAAAAATGTAATGTTGCAAAGAAAATGGATTTTGAATGGGCAAGGTAAAAATGCATTGTTACCAGAGCTGCAGGTCCATATTGCCTCTGTCTGCCTTAAAAAGGAGGGGAAAAGTTATTTTGGTGGCAATAAAAGGGTGTAGTTACCCAACAGGAGAGACAGGAGCCTCTGCTCCTCACAAATCTGTCTGCATGTGTTATTTTCTGCCAGGGCTTTTATGTCCAGGTGACTCCAAGGTCCCTGCCTCCCTTTTCCAGGTTAGAGCAGATGATGACCTCCTGGGGTGGTATCTGAATGTTCTTCTCAGGCAGTCATGATATTTCTGAGACTGAGCAGTAATTTTCTTTGTAGTCATTTGAGTGGGGAAAGGAAGAGGTCTCCTGTTCTTGGCCAGGGGATGCTGGAAGAAGCCTATTTTTAAAAGTCCAACGGTTTTAAACATTGTTTTTTCTGTCTGAGTTACAATTCCTTCAGGAATTTAATATTAACGTGAATCACTGAAGTCCCCAGACAGAAATTATTTTAATTAGTATAATACATCATTGGGAAAAAAAGGATAATGAATAAGACACAAAAATGGTTTTTAGCATGCTCAATTATATATCCTCATTCAGAACTGGTAAAACAAATTCGGATCAGCAAGTCTGTTCTTTGAAGTGAAAACATGTAGGTTGTATCAGTGGCAGTATGCAATTTGTATTTTTTACATAAATAAACTGTGTGCCCTTGTTCTAAAGTTAAAGATGTGGATGAGTCCTTATGATATAATACTCTCCTGACAATTGAATGTTTTAATAAGGGAAAGAGTTTAGAATAGCATTGGTTTCATGTCAAAACCAGGATGTAATCCTTTCATGTATCAGAAACAAAGAGCATTTTATACCTACATCTATACAGGGTGATTTTATTTTTTCACTCTTCTTCACAATGGTTTTCATTAATTTCTAGGAAGGCTATGAAAAATACTGAGCAATTCACATAAATAAAAATATTTTTGGCTATATGGTGATTATTAAAATTTATTATTCAACAGAGAAGGGCAGCAGGACACCATGGATAGATGGAACTCCACCAATGTGCCTGGTTTCATCCTCATGGGGCTGACAGACTCTCCAGAGGCAAAGCCGGTCCTCTCCATGCTCTTTCTCCTGATTTACCTGATCACATTGCTGGGGAACTCGGGGATGATACTGATCATTCACCTGGATCCCCAGCTTCACACCCCCATGTACTTTTTTCTCACTCACCTGTCACTTCTTGACTTCAGCTACTCAAGTGTCATCACCCCTAAAACCTTACAGAGCTTACTGACTTCTACCAAGAGCATCTCCTTCCTGGGCTGCTTCACCCAGATGTTCTTTTTCATACTTTTTGTTGCTGCTGAAGGTTTCCTTCTCTCTTCAATGGCCTATGATCGCTATGTAGCTATCTGTAGCCCCCTACACTATCCTGTCATTATGTCCCCAGGACTGTGCCATGCCCTGCTGGCTGGCTCCTATGTCATTGCCCTTGTGTACTGCACTGTTATTACGGTTTCTGTGAGTCAACTGCACTTCTGTAACTCTAATGTCATCCAGCACTTCTTCTGTGACACATCCCCTATTTTAGCCCTGTCCTGCAGTGAAACTTCTGAGGCTGAAATCATTATATTCATTTGTGCTGGATCCAATTTAGGGCTGTCCCTCATCACCATATCTGGATCCTATCTGTCCATCCTCTTCACTATCCTGAAAATTAATTCCACTGCTGGAAAGAAGAAAGCCTTCTCCACCTGTGCCTCCCATCTGCTGGGAGTCACCATCTTCTACAGCAGTACAATCTTTACTTACCTAAAACCGAAGACATCCTACTCCTTGGGAAGGGATCAGGTGGCCTCTGTGTTTTACACTATTGTGATCCCCATGCTAAACCCTCTTATTTACAGCCTCAGAAACAAAGAGGTGAAGAATGCTGCCCTGAGAGTCCTGCAGAAGAGAGTGTGTTCTTGACAATTAAATTCACAGTGATGCTATAGGCATTTATACTTTCTCCCTTGTCTTTCTTTCTTCTTAGACATTTTGTTCTCATTGAAAATAATTAAAACTTTATTTTCTCTCTTCAGATGCTAATTACTTAACTAACCTGATCTTGCTTCTTCTTCCACTTCTTCTCCTTCTCCTTCTTTTCTTCTTCTTCTGTAGCAGGGGCCAAACTCTGGAACTTGCGCTTGCAAGGCAGGTGGCAGAAGCACTGAGCTAAATCCCCAGCCCACTAACCTGATCTCAGATATTTTCAGAGACAGGTGCTTACACATTCATATTATAATTTGGAGTCATCAATTAAGTTTTAAATCTAAGGTGTAAAAAATCTCTGCTATTAAAGGAAACTTTTATCCAAAAAGTGAAAATTTTTGTACATCAATATAATGCTGATGCAAACCTCAATTTTGAAATAATTTCACAATGATAAAGCATTTCATTTTCTGTATGTCATTCAGTTTATAGTGATTTTCAGCAGCAAATTTTGGGGCAATTGTTTTCAAGTCAAGATTATTGCATTTAGCACTTGGGATTTAGCTCAGTGGTGCCACAAGCTACCTAGCAATGGGAAGGTCCTGAATTCAATCCCTGATACCCCCAAAAGCTTTACTTCATTTAAATTGTAGATCTGGTGCTTATCTAGCATTTCACAAACACTAATTCACTGAAATAGTAAGATTCAGTATTCCTACCAGCATGATATATAATAATTCCATGTCTCTCTCATCAGAGGATGGACATAAAACTTTTAGGACAATAAAATAAGCACCAGCTATGATTACCAGAAGGCTTTCATTCCTATAATATTTTGACATAATAAACACTTCATATTTGTGAATATTGCTCCTTTATGTGTTACAAATCTCTTTTATTCAATTTAATTTACAAACTAACACAGCTAAAATAATAGGGCAGCAGCTCCCACTTTCGGATAAGGTAATATATTGAAGTACTATTAAATTATAGGAAAGTGACATATCTTAATGTTGAAGACAATTTAGAAAATTATGATTATATATAAAAGAGAAATACATATCCATTGTTGCCTGTTTTGTGCATGTTTTTGTAAATCGGTTGTTATTAATATATATTTCTATACATATTTGACACAATTCCTCTCCTTTCTTGTATAATCTTTTCCATTTTCTTTATTCACCTTAAAATTTACTATCTAATAACCTCTGTATAATTAAAACATGTAAGATTAGCATGCACTCAGCATATGAGCAAATTACTACTTGGATTGTATAGTGCTTTGAACCTGAAGTGTACTGAATTTTCCAATTTGAAAATCAGTAAGCAATCTCAGCTGTCAGGTGGGTTACTGTGAGCCATGGGGACACCAAATCTTTCATTGGTTTAGGTTTCTAAAGTGTAACTTTTTTTTAAGATTTAACAATGATTTAATTATTTAAGTCTATTAATTATTTTATCCAAATAGTTTAAAATGCAATATATTATTCATATTTTCAAATCATTGAAAAAAATGTGCCTTTTATTACAACAGTATTACTTACAATCCTTTTTCCTTAAATTTTTTTATTGGTACATTTTAGGTATACAACACAATTAAATTTTTCATTGGGAACTTGTACCTTTACATGATGCATCTTGGTTCTTATTTTTTCCCCATTCCTAGCCCTCCCTTCACCCTCTCCACCCTTCCCTATTTACAAAGACTTTATTTCCATTTTTTTCATTTCTCAGCATTTTTCCTTTCGCTTCTTTCCTTTCCCCTGCCCCTCCCACTACCCCTACCCCTTTGGACCTTTTCTTCCTATTTTGCATTATCGATTATTGATTCTAATCATTGGTACATTTTAGATATACAATATAATGACATTCATCATTGGAAATTTGCAACTTTACATAACCTCTCTTGGTTCCCATCTTTCACCCTTGCCCAGCCCTTCCTTCAACCCCTCCATTTCTCCCTATTTACAAAGATTTTGTTCCTATTTTTTCATTTTGTCATATTAATCACATTCCCTTCTAACCTTTCCCTTATCCCTCCCACCTCCATCCCCTTTGCCCCTTTTCTTCCTATTTCATATTACCTATCATACATTTTAGTCCTTATTTACAGTTTCAGTTTCTTACACCAGAGAAGCTATTCGGTATTTATACATGTGTGTCCTATTTATTTCACTTAAAATTATCACCTCAAAGTGCATCCATTTAGCTATAAATATCTCCAATTTCTCATTTTTTATGGCTGAGTAGTGCTCCACTTTATTAAAAAAACCACATTTTCTTTATCCAGTCTCCAGCTGATGGGCATTTGGGCTGTTTCCAAGTTTTAGCTATTACAAACTGTGCTGTTATGAACATGGGTACACATATATCACGGTGGTATGATACTTTTAATTCTTTTGGGAAGATCCCCAGCAGTGGAATAGCAGGGTCAATTGGGACTTCCAGTCCTAGTTCTTTGAGGTATTTCCATACTGATTTCCACAGTGCTTGCACCAGTATACACTCCCACCAGAAGTAGAGCAGGGTTCCTCTTTCCCCACAGCCCCACTAGAATTTGTTATTGGTTGATTTCATGGTAGCAGCCATTCTTTCTGGAGTGAGGTAGAATCTCAGCATTGTTTTCATTTGCATCTCTTGAATGACCAGTGATGTTGAACATTTCTTCATGTATTTATTTGTTATTTCTACTTCCTTGTCTGAGAAATGTCTGTTCATTTCAGATGCCCATTTTTAGATTGGGTCTTTAAATTTGGGAGGTCTGATCTTTTTAAGTTCTTTATAGATTTGTGATAGTAGACCTTTGTCTGAGGAAAAGCAGGTGAAGAATTTTTTCCCACATTGTTGGTTATCTCTTCACACTGTTGATGGTTTCTCTTGCTGTACAGAAGCTTTTTAATAAGAAGAGATCCCACTTGCTGATTGTGCTAGTTCACAGGCAACTGAGGTTTTGTTCATAAAATCTTTTCCTACACCGATGTCTTCAGGAGTTCTACCTAACCTCTGTTCCAACTGGTTCAGAGTTTCTATTTTAATATTTAGATCTTTAATCCATTTTGATTTTAGTTTAGTGCATGATGAGAGATATAGGTCTAGTTTTAATCTTTGGCAAGTTGAAACCCAATTTTTCCAGCACCATTTATTAAAGAGGCTATCTTTCCTCCAGTGAGGGTGCTTGGCTCCTTTATTGACTATAACATGGCTGAGTGTGTCTGGCATTGTTTCTACATCTTCTAATCTGTTCCACTGATTCTCAGGTCTGTTTCTTTGCCAGTACCATGCTGTTTTTATCACAGTAGTTTGTAGTATAGTTCCAGGTTGGGGATTGTGATATTCCCTGCCATGTCTCTGTTACCTAGAATTGCTTTTGTTATTCTGGGTCTCTTCTTGTTACAAATCAATTTTTGGATTGTTTTCTCAAGATCCATGAAGTATGCTGCTGGGATCTCAATTGGAATTGCATTGAATCTATATAGCAGTTTTGGAAGTATGGTAATTTTCACTATATTAATCCTTCCTACCCAGGAGCAGGGGATATCTGTCCATTTTTGGATATCATCTTCAGTCTCTCTTTGCAGAGTGCCATAGTTTTCAGAGAAGAGTTCTTTGATTTCTTTCATTAGGTTGATTCCTAGGTATTTCAGTTTTTTGGACACTATTGTGAAAGGAATTGTTTGCCCTATTTCTCTCTCATTGAGTCTGTCATTTGCATAGAAGAAAGCTATTGATTTTTGTGCATTGACCTTGTAACCAGCTACTAGACTGAATTTGGTTATTAAGTCTAGAAGACTTTTGGTGGAGTTCTTGGGGTCTTCTACATAGAGTATCATGTCATCTGCAAATAATGACAATTTGACGTCTTCATTTCCTATCCTTATTCCTTTTATTTCTTTCTCTTGTCTAATTGGCTTGGCTAGTGTTTCCCAAACTATATTGAACAAGAGTAGTGATAGTGGACATCTTTGTCTTGTTCTTGATTTTAGTGTGAAGGATTTCAGTTTTTGACCATTTAGTATGATAATGGTTGATGGTTTTTCATAGATGGCTTTTATCAGTTTGAGGTAGAGACCATCTATTCCAATTTTTTGTAGGGTTTTTATCACAAATGCATGTTGTTGGATTTTGTCAAATGCTTTTTCTGCATCTATGGAGATAATCATATGGTTTTTGTCCTTGGCTCTATTGATATAGTGTGTTACATTGATTGATTTGCATATGTTGAACCATCCCTGCATCCCTGGGATGAATCCCACTTGGTCAGGGTGTATGATCTTCTTGATGATCTTCTGCATTCTATTTGCCAGTATCTTATTAAGGATTTTTGCCTCTATCTTCATTATTGAGATTGGCCTATAGTTCTCCTTTGCAGTTGGGTCTTTCTCTGCTTTAGGGATCAAAGTGATGCTTGCTTCCAGGAATGAATTTGGGAGTATTGCTTCCCTTTCAATTTCATTGAAGAGTTTAAACAGTAGTGGTAGTAGTTCCTCTCTAAATGTCTTATAAAATTCAGCAGTGAAGCCATCAGGGCCTGGGCTTTTCTTAGTTGATAAGTATTTAATTATGTTTTCAATTTCATTGGTTGATATGGGGTTGTTTAGAATTTTTAGGTCTTCTTCGTTCAACTTTGGTAATTCATACGTATCTAGGAATCTGTCCATTTCTTCTTTATTTTCCATCTTATTGGGGTCTAGGTTCTGGAAGTAGTTATTGATGATCCTCGGGATTTCTGCTAGGTCTGTTGTAATTTCACCCTTTTCATTCCTAATTGCATGGATTTGGGCCTTTTCTTTCCTTTTTCTGATAAGGTTGGTTAAGGGTTTGTCAATTTTGTTGATTCTTTTGAAGAACCAACTCTTGGCTTCATTGATTTTTTGTATCATTGTCTTAGTCTCCATTGCATTGATTTCTGCTCTGATCTTTATAATTTCCTCCCTTGTAAGAGCTTTGGGGTTGTCCTGCTCTCCTTTTTCTAGAAGCTTGAGGTTCAGCATCAGGTTGTTTAATTGAGGTCATTCTGTTTTCCTAATATGCATATTCACTGCTGTGAATTTCCCTCATAAGACTGCTTTCATTGTGTCTCATAGATTCCGATATGTTGTATTGTCATTGTCATTTAATTGAAGAAACTGTCTGATTTCTTTAATTTCCTCTGTGATCCACTGGTTATTCAGAAGTGTGTTGTTCAATTTCCACGTCTTATGAAATTTTTCCAGTTTCTTTTGCTATGAATCTCCAATTTCATTGCACTATGGTCTGATAATATACAGGGGTTAACTTCAATTCCTTTGCACTTACTTAAACATGCTCTACGTGTAAGTGTGTCGTCTATTTTTGAGAATGATCCATGCGCAGCTGAGAAGAATGTGTATTCTGATTTTGTGGGATGGAGGACTCAACATTTGTTAAGTTCATTTGTTCAAGAGTTCAACTGAGTTCTAGTATTTCATTACTTATTTTTTGTCTAATTGTTCTATCTATTTGTGACAGTGGAGTGTTGAGGTCCCCCACTAAAATTATATTAGTGCATATATGACTTTTCATGTCCATTAGTATTTGTTTTATATAGTTGGGCACACTAGTGTTTGGTGCATAGATATTTATGATTGTCATCTCTTCCTCTTGGAATTCTTTCCTTTACAAGGATGTAGTGTCCTTCTTCACCTCTCTTAATCAGTGTTGGTTTGAAATTTTCTTGATCTGCAAAGAGGAGAGCTACTCCTGCTTTTTGTCAGGTTCCTGTCACGTGGAGTATTGTTTTCCACCCTTTAACTTTCAGTCTCTGAGTTTCATTTTGAATTAAGTGTGTTTCTTGTATGCAGCATATTGTTGGATTTTGCTTCTTGACCCATTCTGCCAGTCTATTTCTTTTGATTGGTGAATTGAGACCATTAACGTTGATGGTTATAACTGAAATGTATTGACTTACCATTGACATGACTTTGTCTTTGTGTTGGGCTCTCCCCCTTTACATTTAATTTCTTGTCATGCCAGATGGGTTCTTTCTGCTTTGCTTCCTGGGGTTATGATCCTCAATGTCTGTTCCCAGGATATTGTCTAAAATTCTTTGCAGTACTGGTTTGGTATTCAGG
The DNA here is from genome assembly GCF_053883595.1 of Heterocephalus glaber. Classification (NCBI taxonomy): domain Eukaryota; kingdom Metazoa; phylum Chordata; class Mammalia; order Rodentia; family Bathyergidae; genus Heterocephalus; species Heterocephalus glaber. The sequence continues at coordinate 550,136 of NW_028258480.1, forward strand.
AATTTCCTAACATGCTCTTTGTCATGAAAGTCTTATTTCTCCATCAATTTTGAAAGATAGTTTTGCAGGTACATCAATCTGCTTTGGAGGCTGTTTTCTTTTAGGCCTTGGAATATATCACTCCAAGCTTTTCTTGCCTTGATGGTTTGTGTTGAGAAGTCTGCTGTGATTCTGATGGACTTTCCTTTGTATGTGATTTATATCTGAAATTCTGTCCTCACATTGGCTCATTCTGCTGTGTAGACTTTCAGTGAAATTTTTCATCTTCTGGAAATCTATTTGCATCTGTTTTATGAATTCCATTTGTTTCCTATTTTGGGATTGCATCTTGTTCCTCAGCTCCTCTCTAGATTTATTTATCATATCTTGCACTAGGAGCACAATTTCTCCTGTTATCTTAGAAATTATTTCTGATTTCATTTTTTCCCTTTTGTTGCCAGTTCAGTGGGTCCAGGTGGTTGAGTATCAGAGTGTTCCATCTCATTTTCCTTTGGGGTTGCTGTAGGTGATCTGGAAGTCTGGTTTTGAGACTTATTTATGTATTTTCTCATTTTGACTGGCTGGGTGGGGGTGCTGTTGGTGCCTGCATGGCTCACTTCCTCTGAGCTGGGAGAGGTGGGCCAGTGTCTGTGAGTGGTGGGATGGTCGGTGGCCCAGAAGCCCCTTCATCTGGACCAGAAGAAGTGGGATTGTGACTCAGAAGCCTCTAACTCTGGGCAGGAATTCTTTAAATGCTGAGAACTTTATTAGCTCTGGTACAGTGGTCTGGTGGTTTAGTGTCTTCTGTGTCTTTGTAGTGTGGAACCAGGTGACTGTACAGAGAAGAGGCCAAAGGAGCTGGGGTGGGGTTCAGTGGATTGCTGCTTGGGCCCAGGATGATTCATTGTTTTCAGTACAACTGTCAACCTCGAGACTGTGTCCACAGACCTGCCTTTCTCCAGTGGGCTGATTCAGTGTTTTTGGCATGACTGGTGACCTCAGGGCTGCATCCACAGACCTGCCTGTCTGTAGAGGACTGATTCAGTGCTTTCAGCATGACCGGCAACCTTGGGACCACATCCACAGACTTCTTACAATCCTTTTTTATTTATCCTCAATATCTGTCTGTTATAGAATCTCTATTTGTAGATATTCCTGATTTTCTTTCTTTGAGATTAGAATTAAGAATTTAATACATAATTATTGTTTGATATATTGCTAGGGCTCTTCTCTCATCACATAAATGTCTTAGTAATTTCATATATTTATGTACTCTTTCCACTCTCCTCTCTCCAGATATTTTTATAAAAAGTAGTTTTATGTTATACTCATTTACATTTTTCTTATTTAGAAAATATATTCTGCCAGTTTTTCTTGGCAAACCCATCAATAGAATGTATAACCTTGTACACAATATTTAAGTTAAATAAAGTATTTTAATTTAATAAAAGGTAATTTTTTCCCTTTGTTACAAAGGGTGGAAAATGGTATGGAAAACATTTATATTATGTTATTACATCTACCTACTGTAATCTATTGATCTGTAGGAGCCATTCTGATTAACCTGAGCAGCTCATAGGCATTGGATAACCATGCAACCCAGAGCAAGGGCTGGGTATATAAGGAACTTGGGCCACTGGTCAGGACCTGCACACAGATTATGCAAGTACTCTCTTTTACTGTCACCCTCATTCTCAGTACAGAGGACATTGAAGTGTCAGGAGTGCCTGCACAAGGAGGAATAATTCATGTTTTTGTGTGTGTGCATGTGGAATTATATTAAAATTAAAAGTACTGCATTTGTAGCTATAGGGTTTTACTGTGTTTGGTCTTTTCCTCTCATACCAGGGTTGTTTTATGTGGCTTCCTAACTGTTGTGTCTGGGGATGTGCACCACAGCTTTGCTGTCTGAGGAGCTCATTGGGATGTTAAACTAAGCCACAAGGAGTTAATGGAACAAATATTAAAAGGAAAAACAAATCATTTTATTCAAGGAAAGAGGAAAGCAGGGAGAGCACAGAACACTACCCTGTGAGATGTAGATAGGGGCCTTCAGGAAACCCTAATAAATGTGAACCTTTGTCTTCAGCTTTCTTTAGTCAAAATGATTCCCTCTCCCAGGTCCATACCTGCAACTTGTGACAACCTGATTGGTTCTCTGGACTGGAATAGGTGGTTCCCTGCCTTTGAGACCTACCCTGAGGTTCCAATGTCCACAGGCAGATTCCTAGGTGGGCCAGTTTGTCCTTATCAGGGCCTTATCTCTGAAATTTATAGGTTTTTAGGAGGAACTTTACATACAAGGTCTAGTTAGTGATTAGATATATAGGGAAGTAATATATTGATGCTAGAATATAAATATACATATATTTATACACTAAATAAAAGTTATGTTGTCCCTTCTCCCTTTCAACTCTATGGAATTTTACTGAAGGTAGGGATAAGAAGCTAACCTAGCTATGGCACCTTCTATCATCTTTAGTGTTCTGTTTTTTCATCTCTCCTTTGTCTGGTTAATTGTTCTCTCCAGTAAAGCTTTAACACTTTCCAGTCAGGATTAATCAGACAGCCTAATGAGGTCTTTTTCTGCACATAGACCCCTACATAATGTTTGTGAGATACCCCCATGTGCTAGCTTATTAATTTGGTTCAATCTCCCTAAATTTTTTCTCATTTTTAACTATACTCCCTTGTATTACCTTTTGTATTCTTTCTGTTCTCATATTACCTCAAATATTTCCTCCTTCCCTTTTTCTTGTACATAAATAGTTTCATGAATGCCTATTTTCCTCATTTCCCACATTGTTACTCTACCTTTCTGTTCCTGGGTAGTGAATTTTGCAATGAAGTTTTAAATTGTATGTTGATATATGTTGTGTCCTTCAGAATATTGACATTACTGGTGGCTATTTTGTCCTCAAAAAAATTTCGAAGTTCTAAGAACTCAAACTCATGCCAAAGTTGAAAACTAAGGGATAGACTGCATGCTTTCAGGCTGAGAAATCACAGCCTAAGATACATTGCAACAACAAACCACTTTATCAAAAGATCTCTACACAATAGTTCTTCCACACTCCCATTCCCAGTGATCATCAAACTTCAACAATCACTCATATACACACACACAATGAATCATCAGAAAAAAGGACAATATGTTTCCCAAATTCATAATTTCATCCCAGAAATTGATCTCACTGATATTGCAGTGGAAGAAATTACAAATAATTTATAAATGTGATAGTGAAAATGATTAATGATATCAAAGATGGTGCAAATAAGAAGCACAATTAATGAAATACTTGAATATTTAATGAGATCATAGAAGATACAATAGAGAACTGAATGAATCAATGAGAAAAGCATGGCACAATATATGACAGCATTATTAAAAATAGAAATTCTGGAAAAAGAATTAAGATATCCTAGAAGTCAACCCTTAAGTAGTCAAGTGAAAATTCACTTGAAAGTCTCAACAATAATTAAAATGAATAACAAGAAAGAATATCAGAATTAAATGACAGTGTATGTTCTGCAGCAACTGCCCAATAAGAGAATAAAGAAAGAGAAGTAAAGAGAAGATTATTTGAGAAATATTTGAAAATCTCAAAGAATAAAATGAAGACTCAAGTAGGATGATAGAGCACAGGCCAATGACATAGAAAACATTTTCACTGGAATGGTAGGAGAAACTTCTATGAGGGAATAGAGGCATATAAACATTACCAACAATGAAATTACTCATGGCATATTCTACTCAAATTGCCCAAAATTTTAGACATAGAAGGTTAAAAGCAGATACAAAGAAATGCTAAATCCTCAGAAGTATTAAATCAAAGGGAACAGCAAAATCTTTTTCAACTGAAAATCAAAAGCTAGAAGGGCTTGAACTGGTGTGCTTCAAGTCTTGAAGAAAATAATTACAAACTTATATTCCTATACCTAGTCAAATTGAAGGAAATGTAAAGACCTTCAAATAGAGGTATAAAGAAATCCTTACTGAATAAAAAGTGTTGAAAAAAATCTAAAGGGAATTTTAAAAACTAATAAACAGGGCAGTAAGAAGCACGAAGCTAAGGGAGAGAATGAATCTCATTGTGGGAATAGATAAAAAAGAAAAAGAAATACCAGATATGAAACAAACACTAGAAAAAGAACAAAATGTGATAAATCAATAAAAACTACTTAACAATATTTAATGAAATTGTTTTATGTCTTCAGTAAACAACATATAATGACAGATTGGACCAAAACACAACACCCTGATATATTGCCTGAAATAATCACATATGGCCCAAAATGACACTGAATGAAAAGAGGACTTTTTGGTCAGATTGAAGGCTAAATGATGTCTGAGTAGGTATGAATAGATCTACCAAAGTATACTTCAAACTGAAATTATTCAGTAGAGATAAAGAAGGCCACTGCCTATTGCAAAGGAAACAATATACCAAGAGATAACCACTGTAAATATATATGTACTCAACATTGAAGTACCCAATTTCATGAAACACTTCTTGATATAAAAGGCTACAGAATTCAAGGCAATAAATGTGGGTGTCTTCAATATCCTACTCTCACAAGCAGATGGTCAACTAGAAATAAAACAACAAAAAAATGAAAGTTAGACTATGCTATATAATTCAAATAGATTTAACTTGTTCACTTGTCTTTTTTAAAAAAGATTTTTGCTGATCTATACATTCATCATACTGTGATGTTATAGGACACCTGAGATCATTTTAATATTTTAAGTTCAATAATGGTTGCTATATGGGCTTAAAATATTGTCTATTTTGGAGAAATTTCTATAGGATGCTACGAAGAATGTGTACTGTTCTGTTTTTATAGGATAATCTCTGTACACTTTTGTTAAATCTGATGTCCATTTATGAATTGGGTCTTTAAATTTAGGAGATTTGATTTTTGTAAGTTCTTTATATATTTTAGATAGTACACATTTGTCTGAGGAATAGCTGGTTAAAAATTTTCCCACATTGTGTTTTCTCTCTTCATGCTGTTTGTGGTTTCTCTTGCAGTCCAGAAACTTTTTAATAAGAGTGTTTCTCTTTCAGTGAGTCAGTTTTTCTTGTATAAGAAAGCTATTAATTTTTGTGTGTTGACCTTGTATCCAGTTACAATACTGAATTTGGCTATTAAGTCTCGAAGTCGTTTAGTGAAATACTTGGGGTCTTCTAGATAGAGTATCATGTCATCTGCAAATAATGACAATTTAAATTTTTCATTTCTTATCTTCATTCTTTTATGTCTTTCTCTTGCCTAATTGCTGTGACTAATGTTTCCAAAGCTATATTGAATAGGAGTGGTGATAGTGCACATCCATGTCTTGTTCCTGATTTTAGCATGAAGGATTTCAGTTTTTGACCATTTTGTATGATATTGGCTATTGGTTTTTCTTAGCTGGCTTTTATCAGGTTGAGATAGAGACTGTCTATTCCAATTTTCTGTAGGTTATGTTGGATTTTGTTGAACACTTTTTCTGCATCTATTGAGATGATCATATGGTTTTTGTCCTTGGCTCTATTAATATAGTGCACTACATTTATTGATTTGTGCATGTTGAAACATCCCTGATTCCCTAGGACTAATTCAATTTGGTCAGGGTGTATGATCTTCTTGATGATCTTCTGCATTCTGTTTGCCAGTATCTTATTGAGAATTTTTGCATCTATGTTGATTTGTGAGATTGGCCTACAGTGGTCTTTATTGGCTGGGTCTTTTTCTGCTTTTGGGATGAAGTTGATGCTTGGTTCAAGGAATGATTTTGAGAGTATTGCTTCCCTTTCAATTTCATTGAAGAGTTTAAACAGTAGTGACAATAGTTTTTCCCTAAATATCTTGTAAAATTCAGCAGTGAAGTCATCAGTACTAGGGATTTTCTAAGTTGGTAAGTTTTTAATTATATTTTCAATTTCATTGATGATATTAAGTTGTTTCAAGTTTTTAGGTCCTCTTCATTCAACTTTGGTAATTCACATTTATCTAGGAATTGGTACATGTCTTCTGTGTTTTCCATGTTATTGGTGTATAGGTTCTCAAAGTAGGCAGTGATGATCCTGTGGATGGCTGCTGTTTTCACTGTAATTTCACCATTTTCATTTCTGATTGCATGGATTTGGTCTTTTCTTCCTTTTTTGATAAGGTTGTCTAAGGGTTTCTCAATTTTGTTTATTCTTTGGAAGAACCAACTTTTGCTTCATTGATTTTTTTGTATCATTCCCTTAGTCTCCATTGCATTGATTTCTGCTCTGATCTTTATAATTTTCTCCCTTTCATGAGCTTTGGGTTTGTCTTGCTCTTTTTTTTTCTAGAAGTGTGAGGTTCAGCATCAGGTTGTTTATTTGATCTTGCTCAGTTTTCCTAATATGAGTATTCACTGCTATGAATTCCTCTTGTAAGACTGCTTTTATTGTGTCCCACAGATTCTGATATGTTGTATTGTCATTGTCATTTAATTGTAGAAAAGGTCTGATTTCTTCTTTAATTTCCTCTGTGAATCATTGATTATTCAGAAGTGTGTTGTTCATTTTCACTGTTTATGAAATTCTTGTGGTTTCTTTTGCTATTGATCTCCAATTTCATTGCACTATAGTCTGATAATATACAGGGGATAACTTCAATTCCATTGTGCTTACTTAACCATGTTCTAGAAGCAAGTATGTGGTCTATTTTGGAAAACAGCCTGTGTGCAGCTGAAAAGAATGTGTAGTTTGATTTTGTGAGGTGGAACACATGGTAACATTGTTAAGTCTATATGTTCAAGAGTTTGACTGAGTTCTAGTATATGTTTTAATTTTTTGTCTAGTTGATCTATCTGTTTGTGGCAGTAGGGTGTTGAGGTTCCCTACTACTATTGTATTAGTGCTTCTTTGATTGTTCATATTCATTAGTATTTGTCTTATATAATTGGACACACTAGTATTTGGTGCATATATATTTATGACTGTCACCTCTTCCTCTTGGAATTTATCCTATATACAGTTCTACTGTCTTTCTTTGTTCTTCTTAGTCATTTTTGGTTTGAAATCTATTTGAACTGGAAGTAGAATAGCTACTCATGCTTATTTGGGGGTTCCTTTTGCATGGAGTATTGTTTTCCACCCTTTAACTTTCAGTCAATGAGTTTATTTTTGAATTAATTATCTTTCTTCTATGCAAGAAAGATAATTTTTTTGTTATTCTTCCCCTTTACATTTAGTTTCTTGTCTTTCCTGACTGATTCATTCTACTGGGTTCCCTGGTATTGTGATCCTAATTGTCTTATCCTAGTATATTGTTTAAATTTTTTGGTGTGCTGGTTTGGTAGTCATGAAGTTGCTTAGGTGCTGTTTGTCATGAAAGTATCTTATTTCTTCATCAGTTTTGACAGATAGTTTTGCAGTGTACATCAATCTGGGTTGGAGGTTGTTTTCTTTTAGGGGTTGGAATACATCACTTCAGGCTCTTCTTGACTTGAGGGTTTTTGTTTAGAAGTCTGCTGTGATTCTGATGGGCTTTCCTTTGTGATATTTTTCCTTTCTCTAAGTGCTTTTAGAACTTTGTTCTTCTGCTGGGTTTCTGGAATCTTAACCATTATTTGCCTAGGTTTAGGTCATGTCTATTTGGTGGCCAAATGGCTCACATTTTTCTATGTCAAATTCTTTTCCCCTGCCTGGTAAGTTTTCTGGCATTACTTCTTTGAATAGTTCTTTTATGTCCTGTGCACACTCTCCTGCTTCTTCATTGTCTCCATGCAGCCTAACTGTATTTTCCTTTGCATTATCTAACAGCTGCTGGATATATATCTTGTGGTCCCTTACTATTTTAAAGAATTTTTTCTTTTCCTGGTCACTAATTGCAATCTTGTCTTCTATATTTGAGATTCTGTCCTCACATTGGCTTAGTCTGCTGTGTAAACTTTCAATGGTGTTTTTAATCTTGAGCAAATGTGTTTGCATCTATTTTATGGATTCCAATTGTTTTTTATGATGGGATTCCATCATTTTCTTAAGATCTTCTATTTTATATATGTCTGATCTAGATTTATTAATCATGTCTTGCACTATGGACCCAATCTCTATTGTTATCTGATAAATTATTTCTGATTTCATTTTTTCCAGATCCTATTTCATTGCCAGTTCAGAGTCCAGGGGGTTGTGTATCAGATTTTTCCATATTGTTTCCCTTTGGAGTTGTTTTAGGTGATCTGGAAATCTGGTTTTGAGACTTATTCATGTGTCTTCTCATTTCAACAGATGCAGCCTACTGTGCCTTTGTTGAGGCCACTTTTTGCTCACCTAGTGGGTTTCAATACTCAGCAAGTCATTGAGAGCCCTTTACTCTCTTGCTCAACCCTATACCAATTCCTGGCTCCAAAATGGTGACTTTCTGGATCCCTGTGCTGCCCTGTTGTCCAGGAGGGCTTCTGGCTAAGGCCTATGCACAATTGGGATGTTATCTGGGTATGCCTCTGGCTGGGGCCTTCCCCCTAGGTAGCTGTGGTCTGGGAGAGCTTTTGGCTGGGGACTGTACACCCCAGATGAGGGTGTCTTAGTGGGCTTCTGGCTGGGGTCTACATGTACTTACAAATTTTATCAGGGAAGGATTCTGGTTAATTCCCTTCCCTTCTCTATTTTTTTTCATTCTCTTCTCATACTCTCTTGTAGGTATGCAGGTCTGTAGGCAGGGAAAGAATAGAAGGGCTGCATTAGGCTTTATCAGAGAAATTAGTAGGAAATCTTACTCAAAGTGGCTTTGCCCTCTACAGTTAGATTCACTGGCTAATCCTGAGCTGAAATGTCACAACTTTGCTGGGGGAATATTTTAGGAGAGATTGAAAGGATACAGGTAAAGAAGGAGAGGGAAAGCTGACCTAGAAAGGCACCAGAGAGCTCAGTGAGAATAAGAAGTTACAGCTAAGTATGGAATGCTCTCTAAGGAAGAGCCTGATCGGAGAAGGTGCTGACAGGCAAAGAAGGAAGCCAGAGCAGGAGAGCCCCCATTTTCAGTAAAGTGCAGAGGGGACATGGATGGGGCAGCTACCTAATGTAAGAGAAAAATAGTCATTTAGTTTATAAGATACAAACATATATAAATATTCCCTCTAGGTTCACTGTGTTACGATACCAGGTACACACACATCCCCTCACTAACTCTAAAAGCTCCCCTGGAAGCCTTTTTATACATCACAAAGGGCAAGAAGGAGTCCAACAAGTCCTTCCAAAAGGAGCCTTCAGGTAGGCCAGGGTGCCTGGCTCAGGAACCTGGGAACTGAGATTCAGCCAAAGACAGGCTAGGATACAAACTGTGACCTGTTCAGGTGCTGTGTCCTGGGAGAAAGGGTCCCTAACCTGCATTTATTTCTTCCTTTGCAGGAATAAACATCTTTGTTTCATTGACTTCTGCCCTCTAATTCTTTATTGGTGCTGAATTTTCCATAAGGGTGGCTGCTCACCCTGAATATGACACTCTCGTAGTAGAATCATGCTTTCAATTACACTGTATTACCTCATGAAAATTTTATCATTCCACCCATGATGTCAATCATAAAATAAATATTTTCCTGGAAATTTCATCTACACTCACTTAGTAAACAACAACAACAACAACAATAAAAAGAATACATCACAATGAAACAAAACAGAACACTAAGACTACTATTGAGTGTACATTAATCTTTGCAAATTTAAATAATTATGTAACAAATCAAAAGTAAATAAATAAAGTTTATTTACAATTTAGAATATCATGAGAGAATGGGTTTCTGCTCTCCTGTGTGGAACTTCTAGGGAAGAAGGGAAATCCTTTGATCATTTTCTCTTAGAACATCAGTCTTTGGCCTTATGCCCAGCATTCAGCCTTGAATTTGAGCCCAGAGGGTGACCACCTGCTACAGGGCCCTATGTGCTCCATGATGAGCCCTGGAAGCACCAGGCAGGGAATCAGGGTGCATAGTGTTCTGGTTAAATGTGTGCTTGCTCACTGGTACTCTTTTCAGATAAGACTTTCTGGCCAAATATCCATTTGATCAAGATTGGAACAAATCTGCTGGGGTGATGTAATTTACCTCAGAATTAAAAAAGAGGAATGCAGAAAAATATAACAGTCACTTATATCAAAAAATAGAAAAGTTATTTATATAAATTAAAAGGAATATCACAAAATGTCTCATGTTCTTACATTATTATCATATTTTCTTTTTAAAAAATATTGTAATTTTCAAAATTTCTAGACAGACAGTATGGGAGAAAGTTGTCTTCACTAACCTTGACTCACAGTAAGTATCATTCTTAAAATTGGAGTGTTTTAAAAAAGATAAAATAAGGATTTTATCATAAGAATATGTATATACATTCAATTAAACCTTATCAAAGTAATATTAATATATTCAAAGTAGGAATAGAGAGATGATACAATTGTAATAAACATTGCAAAATGTCACCTGAAAGCTTAGTTTCTTTTTTCTTTTTGATAAAAGGGGCTTCCTAACACCAAAGGGATAAATAGCCTGCTTCAGCAATGTGGAGTCACAGTCTATTTTTTTAAAATATGTTAATGTTCTAAACATTATTTTACCCTCTGTTTTTATAGATATATTCAGCAATTCTACACAATAATATAATCTTAGTGGACCTAACTTGTTTCCAAAAATGTAAAAATAATTTGTTATTAATGCCCAATCATACTGGGAACTAAATGAGAATAAAGATTAAATGAAAGTTATTTTTCATATAGTGTATTACATATGCTTGCTCATTTGAATCTTTTTGTGCATATTCAGCAAAGTATTTGTCAATTCCAAGGAAGAGTAAACTGATTAAAATAAATATGGGACACTCATAAACAAAACCTGATTTCATTCACTCATGTTAAGTATGGAATTTGATTTCTCAGTAGTTTAAAACACTGCACCATGAGTAGAAAATCTCCACCACTGTGCCTGACTTCATCCTCATGGGGCTGATGGATTTTGCAGAGACAGTACTGGTCCTAGACATTAACACTGCTATTATAATTTACTAAAACAGATGTTATTGAAAATTGTAAATTGTTCATTATTTTCTACAGTTTCTAATAGTAGACACTGTGCTTGGCACTGGGGGGTAAAGCTTCCAAGTCACAGAATAAACTTAGACACAGAAAATGAATTTGGTAAAGAAAACAATAACTTATCAGGTGCTGGATGATGATGGGCAGGGTAATTGTATCAGGAAACAATTTTCCTAGTGTGATGAAACATTCAGAAATAGACTTGCTCAACACAAAACAATATTCTTGGCTATCATTTGAATTTATCTGTGTTTCATACGCACCCTGTTGCTCAGAATACTTTTGGGTAGGCTGTTTTTGGCAGGTGCTCAGGTTGTCCTAACTTTTGGCTCTGTTATTTTATTCCACATAGTCAGAGGGAATTTCTCTACTATTCAATGTGAAGGACAGGTGAGAATTTGTTTTGCAAAGGAAAAACCATCATGCAGATTTTATTCATATGAATTTTTTTCATAAAATAATTTATTAAGTAGATAATTACACATATTACTTATTTCTTCTAATGTACCTTTTACTCTTTCATCATCAAGTTCAACAGCAGAATGTTTTTATAATATATTTCACTTTCTATTTTAATTTTCATGAGGACTTGGTGATATCTTTATGTTATTCTTATATTCTATTTGTTGGAGTAACAGCATTTGATTTTACACCCATTTTATACTAATGTATATATATACATATATAATATAAAATATTGTATACATACACATACATATATATGCTTTCTTTTTTGGTGCTACAGATTAAACTCAAGTTATAAAAAACAATAGGCAAGCTCTGTACCTTTAAGCTACATATGCAGCCCTTATTAAGAAGCTTCAATAAAAAACACCTATAATAATATTGATCAATTTTCCACAAATATTTGTTATTTTTCTCATAAATGTTATTTTTATATGTGGCTTAAATTCATAATGCAATAGTATAATTTTCCTTCAGGTCTTTAGTTTTATAGTAATTGATAGCAGCCATTCTTCCTGGGGTGAGATGGAATCTCAGTGTTGTTTTCAGCTGCATCTATCAAATATTGAGGCCATAATCTTAAGTGAAATAAATAGGACACACATGTGTAAATACCAAATAGTTTCTCTAATGTGAGAAACTGAAAGTGTAAACAAGGATTAAAATGATTAAAATGAATAACTGAAAATTTGAAATAGGAAGAAAAGGTCCAAAGTGGTAGGAGAAGTGGGAGAGGAAGGGGAAAGCAAAGAAAGGAAAGGAAAAATTAAGAGAAAAGAAAAAAATGGAAACAAAGTCTATGTAAATAGGGAAGGGTGGAGGGGGTGAGGGGTGCACAGGTAATGGGGAGAAAATAAGAACCAAATTACATCGTATACAGGTGCAAGCACCCAATGATAGATGTAAATGTATTGTATACCTAGAATGTACCAATAAAAGAATTTAAGCAAAAAAATATATAGTAATTGGCATTACAATTTCCAATATTTGCCACATTTCATTTTATGTTATTACATTTGTTATTTCTGTTTCTCATATAAGAAAAGTCATGCCTTCAAAGACATTTGTCCAAGCCAGCAGATACTCAGCTCTGTGAGATTGTGGAGCCAGAGGGTCACTAGTTTGGTAAGAGCTAGCAATTAGGTAAAACTCAGATATTTGATATTTTATTTATTTATTTATTTATTTATTTGGTACCAGGGATCGAACTTGGATCCTTCCGCATGCAAGGCAGGCAGTGGAACCACTGAGCTAAGTCCCTGGCCCAGATATTTGATATTTTAAAAGACAAGAAACTGAAGTACTTCACAGACACAGAATAAGTGTCTGCTCAGTGTGGAGGAGAATTTGCCCTTACTCATGCTGATAAGAGAGAAAACTGACCATATTACAAGGGCTAATTCTGCTACCAGAGATAGAGCCTGAGGAGAAGGAGACCGGAATTGAGCTTAGCAAGTAGGAAGGCAGTGGTGCTTCACAGTATTTCCCTGTGCAGTGAGACAGGCTTTGGTCTCATGCCATCTTGGTAGCTCCCTCTCCCTCTGTCTAAGTAGCATAAATGGAGAGGGAATTCAACAACAATAGAGATTTTGGTAGGTGAAATAGGGGACCAGACATCCCCATGTTTTCTAGTCTTCAGGATGGAACAGCCACTTCCATCCAGACAAACAGTGAGATCCTCTTAATAGGTTACATCTCAAAGAAGGTCAGATGGGACCCAAAAGAATGAAATCAAGTAAATAAGGCAGATGGCCCCTCACATGGCTAGCCGGAGAACAGATGCCAGGGTCAGAAATTCTCCATGGAGTGAGACAGAGAGCATAAGCCCAGCTGGTAGTGAGCAAATTGACCCCAGTGAAGGGAAACAACAGAACACAAAACATGTAAATAATGTGAAGAGCAAAGAATAAAACACAAAACCAAGGCATATTGGTGCATTTCTGTAATTACAACACATAGGAAAATGAAGTGTTAGGATAACTGAGGTTTGAGGTCAGCCTGGATGACATAGTAAGACATTGTGTCAAATGATCTCCCAGTCAAAAAACAGTCAAAAAGGAAGAAAAGCTAGAGGTAAGCATGGTGACACTAGTCTGTAATCTAAGCACTCATGAATTTGTGATATGAGGATCATCTCCAGAGGCCTACATTGTGAGTTCATACCCTAAACTAAACTACGTAGTGAGACCCTTTCTCAGATGAGAAAATGAGAGAGAGAGAGAGAGAGAGAATGAAATAATAAAAAAGAATTTTTTTGGTGATGGGACAGTCAATAAGGGAACAGTAAGAAAGGAAAGGGCAGGAGAGCTAGGGTGATTAAAATGATCATTATTGATAAGTACCAATTTAAAATACTCTGAAATGAATTGTGAAGGCTGCTGGCCTTAGCCTTGCCATTTTCTATCCTATTGTCATGGTAATGTTATGGAATAAATTTGCATACTCATTATAGTTATATTGTCTTTGTTTTAGCATTTTCACAACTAACTAGAAATTCTAAGATGAAGAAAATTTCCTGCCTTGCAATAGCAATAATATGCATATCTATGCAGATTATTAGCTACTGCACAATTTTATTCATGACTGTACTTTCTGTGGTTATATCTCCATGAAATTGTTGAACTATTTCATCTTATCCCAGATGAGAAAACTGTATACAAACATTTTAAATACTTGGCTCAGTGTCACATAGCTCTATAGAATGATGTCCAAATTAATCTTTAACTTGCTGAGCAACAGAGCTCTTGCTTTTAAGTTTACTTTGCATAAATAAATGAAATAATTACCTGATATTTTTACTTTGGTATTGAAGATCTTCATTAACTCAGTGACAGAAATAAGACAGAAAACTAGTGTATACAAAATACATTGTAGAAATGATTTATACTGGATTTAATGAATCATTGCATTCAATAAGACATGTAGAATTTAAACATTTTGGGCCTGAGTTAATAGAGTAACTAGCTCTATTAGTACCAAAAATATAAGTACTAAAAATATAAGGTACAGAACACAAAAGGGCAGGATATAGAAAACAAGGTCCTCTGAACACTGCTGCAGGCCAGAGCTCAGGCACAGGAGGACTTTTGGGATTTGGGAGTCTGAGGCTTGAAGCAGGGCTGCAGAGGTATGTGGAAGACTGGGAGTGTGCAGCTCCTTACCTCAGTGAAGATTCTGATGCCCCAGGCCCTCTGCTCTGCTCCAAGTGGTGAGAGTAACCAGGGCTGTGCACAGACACCAAGCACCCAGGCATCCAAGCCTCCCGGACCCAGACCTGGGAATTGAGGCACTGGGACCATGGTCAGGACCTTCACACAGATTATACAGATCCACATTTTCCCCTCAACCTGGCTCCCAAGAGCAGAGGGGATGAGGGCAGCTGTGGTCCAGGTTCCCCAAAGGCAAACCTGGAAGATGACAGAGGTCACCAAGGAGGGCAGAGCTCAGCTCCAGACTGCAGGAAATGGCCTCTCCCACCTGGACAGAGGCTGAGAAGGAGATACAGGGAAAGACAATGTGATTTCCATGTTGGTCCTTCTATTAGGCCCTGTCCCACAGTGGAATTCTACAGGAAATACTGGTCTCCAGTTTGGATCCCCCCACAAGGGTGCAGAATCAAAGGTGTGTGATTATGCTATTGTGTTTGCACCTAGAGGGTCTTATCTTGTTTTGTAAGATTCTCTCCTGCCAGTGTTGTTTCCCAGGGTTTATAACATTGTAGCAGACATGCATCTGCTAATTTTTTTAATTAGCTTCACTCTCCCCTATTTTTCTCCCTTTTCATTTATATTCTTTTTTTCTTTTCTTTTTTCCTCCTCTTCCTGCACCTCTTGAGTCTCCCCTCCCTCCCTCTTTTCTCCTTATATATAAATTTTCTGATTAAGGCCTTTCCACCCCTAGCCTATCACACTTAATACCTCTCTCCTGCTTTCTTTTCTTAAATTAGCTAAATTTGGAGAAGTTCAGTTCTCATCTGCTTTTAATTGACTTCTGCCGTGTGTGGCTTCTGGTTGACTATGTCTGTCAGTGTTTTCCCACTTGGACTTCTGACTCCTTCAACCACGTTTTGAGGAGATCCTCTGACCATCAGTTGCTTTGTTATCCTAAGAGAACCTTTTCACTTTCCTTGGAGCCCTGGAACCTTGTTTACCTTGTGGTTGAGGCCATCCTATGACCCATACAGGAGGAAGATTTGTAGAGCCTCTTCACCTTTCCCCAGTAGAAACATTAGTGGCATCTGAGACTTTGACATCCATACAGGGGTCATGGTCCTTCCCAAGGCTTGCAGAAACTCTTACAGGAGACTCACCTTGAAGCCCCCCCCAAATCAACGTACTGTCAGGCCCCTCTAATGGATGATCACTTTGATATCCTCTCCCTTGTGCTGGTGTGTCTTCTTTTCTTTTTATTTTTTCTTTCAGCTCCTAATCTTGGCTATCTCCTGCCTGCCCTAAGTCTCTCTACCATGGGTTTGTCATCCTCACAAATGGTTAAGCCCTTAGTTTGTATGCTTAGAGATTTTTCTGCAGGATTTTCTGATGATTGTGGGGTGACACTGTCAAAGAACAAACTGCACATTTGTGAACTTGATTGGCCCTCTTTTGGTGTGGCTGGCCCTCTGAGGGTTCCCTTGACCCTGCCCTGGATCAAGCAGTTTTTAGGGTTGTTACCAGGACACCAGGACTCCCAATCAGTTCCCTTATATCGACTCCTAGTTCAACCTGCTACAGCACTCTCCTCCATGGCAAAAGGTCTGCCTGAGCCAGAAAGGCCCATTCAAATTTGCCTGTTTCCAAAGCTATTATCCCCCTCATGAGTCAACTCCAGAGAGGCAGAAACAAGTCCTGGAGCAGTCAGATGCTGAGGAAGTCCTCCCCCATCCAATTCTGTATAACCCTAGTCCACCCCTGTCTCCTGTTCCGACCCTCTTGCCCCAGATTTCCTCATTTCTTCTTCTACTTCTCCTGCTATTCCACCCCCCATACCAGAGCATCTCTAATTCCAGCAGAAGGTCAGCACCTCATGAAGATGCAGTCTAGAGGCTCTCTTGCCCTTGAGGGAGCCCCCCCTCCCCATTGTTATAGGACCTGGAACCTGCCCATTTCTGGTATATGTCCCCTTCTCCATCTTTGACCTCTACAACTGGAAAACCTTAAATACTGCCTGAGCATGCATCTCTACAAATCCCCCCTTGACAATTGGTGAAGTTCATGGAAATGCAACCTGTCTGGAAACTTCTTCTTATGTTATGAGTAAATTCACTTTGTATCCTGTATGTAGCCAAATGTTGACTCTGAATACCTCAAAGGTTTATTTTCCCCCTAACAGCACTTGACTAGGTGGTACCTTGGGGCTCTCTAGGTGTGTGAAAACTCCTGAGGGAGTTACTAGACCTGAGGTTTGTGGATCCTGGTCTGAGTTCTTCACCAAGTACATGTGTACAGAGGACCACAGGGACAGGAATTCATAGCACACCCAGAACTATCATACAGAGAGAAGAGAGCAGCGTCCACAGACAAAACAATTTTGTTGGGATTAAGGGTAGCTGGTTTGGTAGCACTTGGAACTGCCACATTGGAGAGAGGAGAACCTGGACTCTGAGCTTTAGCAGAACAGGTAGACAATGACCTAGGGAGCCTGCAATATACCCTTGAGACTCTTCACTCCCAGGTAGAGTCACTAGCTGAGATGGGCCTCCAAAATCAAAGGGGACTTGATCTAGTGCTCTTGGTACATGGGATAATATGTGCTACTCTAGGGGAGCCATGTTGTTTCTATGCCAACAAGTCTGGCATAATCCAAGACACTCTTCAAAAGGTCAAGGGAAGTCTACATAGACTTCAGAAGGAGATAGAAAATAAAAACTTATGGTATCATAACCCATTCAATTGGAGCCCTTGTGTTACTACCCTCATCACTGGACTGGCTGGTACCCTCATCCTGCTTTTGCTCTGACTCTTGATTGGCCCCTGTATCTGTAATTGGATAATCAACTTTGTAAAACAGTGCTTAGCCTCCCTTAAACTGATGTATTTGAGGTCCTACTACAATCCCTTGTACACCCAAGAGACTCTAATTGAGTCAAAGCTTCAATATCATCCTTAGAGGAGATGGGAATGTGATAGCCAACCTGACTCCATCTTGAGCCTCATCACCATTTTGTGTTTGTGCTTGGACAAAGGACTCAAAACCCACAACCTATTTGGCAGAAAACGCTGCAGCTGCAGGATGTTTTGTAGCTCATTTAGCATATGAAACTTCTACTTGCCACCCACTAACCTGGCATGGTTCTGCTTCTGTAAAATTCTGCTTCCTCTCCCCTTGATCCCTCCCCATCTGAAAACATGATTTAAAAGGAGAAATCAAACCACTTCCTGGGGCCGACTTATCTTTCCAGGCACTAGCCTCTCTTGGTCACCAGCTTTGAATAAAAGGACTCATATCAGACTCAGAGTGTGGCACATCTAGATAGTTCTAACTTCCCTGGGTAGAAAATTCAAACAACTTATAAATTATATGTTGATGAGTGATTCATTCTTCAGATACTGATATTTGTGATGATTATTCTGTCTTCATAAAACAGTGGTAAGAATTCAATTTCACATAAGAGTTCTGCAAGAAGACCCTAAACCTAAGTCTCAATTAACACTTAATAAAATATTTCAGCTTTACTATTATGTTTCAATTTCTTATTCTTCTCCAGATAATATCTTACCTGACTATACATAACAAAGCATATATATTCCCACAAATGATTACAAAATATATGATAGTATTTGGGCTGGTTATGTCTTTCTCTGTGTTTTTCTTTTATACAATAAAAAAGGAAGTACACTAAAATAATAAAATAATTTACACTAATATAGCCTGTAGATGAAGCCAGCCAGCCAGACAAAGCAGAATGTAGGTTTTGCCCAATTCAGGTGGCACCTGAGGATGCCTATTTATTGTCTCAGTTCTGTTAGTGAAGACTGGAGTCCTGTCAAATACATGAGACATGAGGGGGCTCCTTAGTAACAGGCTAACATAACCAGTCCTGGCAGAATATATTGAATAAAAATGTTAGGATAAAATATTCAATGCACTCTGCAGTATAATAATTATGCAAACTTAAAGATGCACATCCAAAGTAGTTTTTTCTCAGAAAGTTGAAAAGATTGGAGGAAATTACTCTTATGTAAAAAATATGTAACAAGTACTTAATTACTTTATTCTCTTCTTTGAATTTTAATATTTTCTACTTTTTTCTAAGTAATAAGCATTGTGTCTAAGGGCAAGCCATTTATTTAAGTACAAAATGTTTGCAGGAAAAAAATTTTAGTGTTCCATGCTTCATAAGTCAATTGTAAAAATAGTACAACTCAGGAAATTTCTTCTACAACTTCCTAGTAAAAAAAAAATCAAAATTAATCACTCAAATGCAAATATTATTCCTGGCAAGTTTTGATAACTCTGTGGCAATTTAAAAAGTAAATAAATGAAGTTCAGCAGAATCTTGGAGTACCACATGAGAAGGTGAAGGGTTTATGTTCTAAATGTGGAACTTCTAAGGGAAAAGACAAAATCTTGTGTTCTTTAAGTCCTTGAACTTTTCTCCTTGGAATTAGGCCAAGAATTGTTCCCTGGAAATTGCTCCCCAAGGATGACCAGAGGCTGCAGTGTTCTGAATGCACAGTATATGAGGCCGACTGGGAGGAGAGGCACACACTGCTCTGTTTCCATTCACAGGTCTCCCTCAGACTCTTTTCAGAGGAAACTGTGGGGTGTTGTTGGCATCTGAGTGATACTTGAACAAAATTTCTGGGGTGATACAGCTTTTCTCAGAATAAAAAATAAACAAAGAAAAGCATAAAGATGAATTACCCCTAGAAAAACAAACATATTACAATAATTTTCATCTCATTATATGGTTTCCTAATTTATTTCTGAGAATATTTTTTGCTTGACAAATTTCTAAACAGACAACATTGGAAGAGTTTTTTCAGTAACTTTGTGCACAGTAAGTATCATTCTGAGAAGAGGAAGGGATTATATTAGATAAAATAAAGGAGATTTTATTAAAAATATATACAATCTTGCAGGACCTGCTGGCCAGAGCAGGAGGGGAGCCCAGTCCTGCCCTTGGGTTTGAGGGTCCAACCACAGTTGCTCTCAGGCACCTGTTTTCCTCTCTGTCCCAGAATGGAGCCAAGGCAAGAGAATTAAGGAAATTAAATAGTACACGGAGATTGGGTGTCTGGGCAGCATCTTGGATAAAAATCATCCCTGATAGAAATGTAAATCATGTCACGGTCATCAGTGAACACCTTAACAAAGCCATCCAGGGCCTTCAAATAAAAGCAGTTCATCTGTGCTTTCATTTCATCTTCAATATCCAGATCACCTAAAAAGGCATAAGAGGAGGAAGACCTATTACACTCATATAAAACAACTTACCAGCATCCAGAAATTTTCTCACACACAACTAACTGATGGTAAGCCTCATAACAGAAGCCTTATCAAGATGTGAGCTCACATTATGAGGAAGTGGCAACTGATGAGCAAGCTCATAAAATACTTCAGACTCTGCTTCTCCGAGATCTGGTTGCATCTCTAGACTTTTCTTTTCGATGCTCAGAACTTATCCTACTTAATGAGAAGAAGGAAAAAGAAAAAAGAAAAAAGAGGATGAAAAGGGACCAAAACACGTATGTTAGTTTGCTGAATAAAACTAAATTTACATTTTTCTGCTTATCACACAATTATAACAAGCCATGTAATTAGTTATATGAGACTTATCTCGTCATTAAACAATTTTATACAAAAAATATACAAACATATCATTTGGTACTCACCATAAACAATGTTAAGATTTGCAGAAAAAGGAATATAGAGTTTGTGAAATCAAAGTATACCAGCAATGTACAGATTCTGAGAATATGTTTAAAAAATTGATTTTGAATTGGCAAGTTAAAAAACACATTGTGACCAGAGCTGAGCATCCATACCATCTCTGGCTGCCTCAATAAAGGTGAGGAAAAGTTATTTTGATGGAAATAAAATGGTTTATTTACTCCACAGGAGAGACAGGAGCATCTTCCCCCCACAGATCTCTGTCTCCCTGTGGTAATTTCTGCCAGGGCCTTTGTGTCCAGGTGACTCCACACTCCCACCCTCTATTTTCCAAGGTAAAGCAGTCCTTGACTTCCTGGGTCATGTCTGAATTTTATTTTCAGGCAATCATGATATTTCTGAGACTGAAAATTAATTGTCTATGTAGACATTTGAGTGGAGGACAGGAAGAGTATTCTGACTCTTGGACAGAAGAATCGGGAGAAGCAGCCAGTTTTTTAAAATCCAAAATACTTAAATATTAATTTTTTGTTTCTGTTACTACATCTTCAAGAATTTAATACTAATATTAATCACCTAATTGCCCATAAATTATTTTAATAAGTATAATCATTGGGAAATAAAGGACAATGAATAATACATTAAAATGGTTTTTAGCGTTCTCAATTATATATCATCATTCAGGATTGGTAAAACAAGTTCTGATCAGGAACACAGCAGTGTAAGTAAAATTGTTATACAAAGTAAATATATTTAGGTTGAATTAGTGGCAATATGTTACTGGTATTTTTTACATAAGTAATCTGTGTGCCCTTTTTCTACAGTTAAGGATGTGGATGAGCCCTTATGCTGTAATATTTTCCAGAGAATCGAATGTGTTAATAATGGAAAGGGTTTAGAATAGCATTGGTTCAATGACAAAAAGAGGATGTAACCCTTTAATGTATCAGAAACAAATGCCATTTTTTACACATATCTATACATGGTGATTGTATTGTTTCAGTCTTTTTCACAATGGTTATCATTAATTTCTAGGAAGGCTATGAAAAATACTGAGCAATTCAAATAAATAAAAGTATGTTATGGAGAGAGTAATTTTTAAAATTTATTATTCAACAGAAAAGTGCAGCAGGACACCATGGGTAGATGGAACTCCACCAGTGTGCCTGGTTTCATCCTCATGGGGCTGACGGACTCTGCAGAGACACAGCTGGTCCTCTCTGTGCTCTTTCTCCTGATTTACCTGATAACAGTGCTGGGGAACATGGGGATGATACTGATCATTCGCCTGGATCCCCAGCTTCAGACCCCCATGTACTTTTTTCTCACTCATTTGTCATTGCTCGACCTCAGCTACTCAAGTGTTATCACCCCTAAAACCTTACAGAGCTTACTGACTTCCACCAAGAACATCTCCTTCCTGGGCTGCTTCACCCAGATGTTCTTCTTTATAGTCTTTGGTGCTGCTGAATGCTTCCTTCTCTCCTCCATGGCCTATGATCGCTATGTAGCTATCTGCAGCCCCCTACACTATCCAGTCATTATGTCCACAGGACTGTGCCATGCCCTGCTCACTGGATCCTATGTTATTAGCATTGTGGATTCCATTGTGAATGTGCTTTATATAAGTAGACTGCATTTCTGCAACTCTAATGTCATCCAGCACTTCTTCTGTGACACATCCCCTATTTTAGCCCTGTCCTGCAGTGACACTTCTGAGGTTGAAATCATTATATTCATTTGTGCTGGATCTAATTTAGTGCTGTCCCTTGTCACCATATCTGGATCCTATGTGTCCATTTTGTCCACTATCCTGAAAATTAATTCCACTGCAGGAAGGAAGAAAGCCTTCTCCACCTGTGCCTCCCATGTCCTGGGAGTCACCACCTTCTACAGCACTACAATCTTTGCTTATCTAAAACCCAAGACATCCTACTCCTTGGGAAAGGATCAGGTGGCTTCTGTGTTTTACACAATTGTGATCCCCATGCTGAACCCTCTCATTTACAGCCTCAGAAACAAAGAAGTGAAAAGTGCTGCTATTAGAGTCCTGCAGAAGAGAGAGGGTTCTAGACAATTAAAATCATAATGATGCTAGCCATTTGCACTTTTTCCCTTGTCTTTTTTTTCGAAGAAATTCTTTGATCTAATTTTGAAAAAAATAAATCCTGTTTTTGTTTTTTTTTTAATTTTTCAAACTGCTTTTTACTTAAGAAACATGATCATGGACATGTGGAGAGACAAGCATTTCCAAGTTCATATACTAATTTGAGTCATCAATTATATCTATGATGTAAAAAATCTGCACTAAGGAAAACTTTTATGCAAAAAGTAAATTTTTTTGTAATTTTATAAACTATATCAATATAATATTTCTGTAAAAATCAATTTTAAAATAATTTTATAATGAAAAAGAACTTCATTTTTCATATGTCATTCTGTTTACAGTGATTTTCAGTAGCAAAATTGGTGGCAATTGTTTTCAAGTCAAGATTACTGCATTTAGACTCTACATCTGGTACTTCTTTAGCATTTGACAAAAAATAGTACACTGAAATAATAAGGTTCTTTATGCCCACCTGGATAACATATAATAATTCTTGTCTTTCTCATCAGAAGATAAGACACAAAACTTTTAGGACAATAAAATAAATGCAGGCCACTATCATTGGAATTCTTGGAATCCTATAATATTTTGACACTATAAACACTATATATTTCTGAATAGTGTTCCTTTATGTTTTACAAATCTCTTTTATTCAATTTAATTTACAATCTAACAAACAGCCAAAAGAATAAGAAATCAGTTCCCACATTAGGATTTGATGATATATTGAAGTAGAGTTAACTTATAGGAAAGTGATATATCTTAATGTTGATGACAATTTAGAAAATGATGATTATATATAAAAGAGAAATACATATCCATTGTTTGTGCATGTTTTTCTAAATTGCTAGTTATTAATATATGCCTATAAATTTAACACAGTTCCTGTCATTTCTTGTATAATCTTTGCCTCTTTATTCACCTTAAAGTTTGCTATCTAATAACCTTTGTGCAATTAAAACATGTAGGATTCCCATGTACTCAGCATATGAGAAAAATGACTACTTTCATTGTATTATGCTTTGAACCTGAAAGGTACTGAATTTACCAATTTGAAAATCAATGAGGAACACAGTTTTTAGGTGTGTTCCAGTGAGTCATGTGGAGAAAAAACCTTTCTGTGACATGACAATGAGATTCACCCACTGGATTTTTTGCCTTTCTCCTGATGTCTTCAGGTTTATAGTGTTCTTTCAAAACAAATTAATAATTATCACATTTGCCTCATATGTGATACTTTTAAAATAAACCTGTTGGAAAGGAAAGAATTGACAATGAATTTAATATATGTGGCAATCTATAAGCTCAGATCAAGAAGAGGGATAAAAATCTCCCATTATAAAAATATGTTATCTCTGCATTTAGAATGTGAGTTTAAAAATTCTGTTTGATATCTTAAGGTTATTGTATAATGTACAGTTCCATTTCCCAAGCAAGCTATTTTATTCAAAGTTGTTTAAATAATATTACACTGATTACGCCAAACATGTGAG
The DNA here is from genome assembly GCF_053883595.1 of Heterocephalus glaber. Taxonomy (NCBI): domain Eukaryota; kingdom Metazoa; phylum Chordata; class Mammalia; order Rodentia; family Bathyergidae; genus Heterocephalus; species Heterocephalus glaber. The sequence goes on from NW_028258480.1 coordinate 574,058, forward strand.
TATAAAAATAACTTCTTTTTGAATTTCAAATTATTTTGTGAAAATAATTATATTATCATTTTAGGTTTCTAAAGAGCAACATTTCTATTTTAAGAATTAGGATTTATCAATGATTTAATAATTTAAAACTGATAATTATTTTATCCAAATAGTTCAAAATGTAATATATTACTCATATTTTTAAATCATTGACTAAATTATTCCTTTTATCACATCAATATTACTTACAATCTTTTTGATTTAACTTCAATATCTCTCTTTTCTAGAATCTATATTCATAGATATTCCTGGTTGTCTTTCTTTGTGAGTAGGGTTAATAAATTAATAAATATTTATTGTTTGATATATTATTAAAGCTCTACCCATCACATAAAGGTCTCAGTAATTTCATATATTTATGGACTATTTTCACTCTCCACTTTCTACTCTCCAGGTATTTTATAAGGAGTAGATTTATCTTATACTCATTTATTTTTATTTTCATGATTTAGAAAATACAAATCAGTTTTCCTTGGCAAACCCATCAATGGAATGTATGACCTTGCAGACAAAATTTTAGGTAAATAAATTCTTTCCTTTTAATTAAATTAAACTTCATTTATTTTCTTGTTTACATGGGGTGGAAAATATTTATATCATGTTATTACATAAAAATAATGTAATCTATTGATCTATGGGAGTCATTCTGATTATCCTGAGTGGCTCATAGGCATTGGATAACCATACAACCTGGAGCAAGGACTGGGTATATGAGGAACTTGGGCCACTGGTCAGGACCTGCACACAGATTATGCAGATACTCTCTTTTACTGTCACCCTCATTCTCAATGCAGAGGATATTGAAGTATCAGGAGTGCCCCCACAAGGAGGAATAATTAGTGTGTGTGTGTGTGTGTGTAATCACATTAAAATTAAAAGTATTTCTTTTGTAGATATATGGTATTGTTTCATCTTTTTATCTCACACCAGGGTTGTTTTATGTGGTTTACTCACTGTTGTGTCTGGGATCTGCACTGTAGCTTTGTGGTCTGAGTAGCTCATTGGGATCTTAAACTAAGCTACAAGGAGTTAAGGGAACAAAGTGTAAAAGGAAAAATAACACTTTATTTGCAAGGACAGAGGAAAGCAGGTAGAGCACAGAAAGCTACCCTGTGAGATGTAGGTACAGAGCTTCAGAAAGGCTAATACTTGTGAACCTTTGTTTTCAGCTTTCTTTAATCAAAATGATTCTCTCACTCAGGTCCACACCTGGAACTTGGCATGACCTGATTGGTTCTCTGCACCATCATAGATGGATCTCAGGCCCTGAATTTTACCCTGAGGTTCCACTGTCCACATGCTTATTCCTAGGTGGGTCAGCTTGTCCTTACCAGGGACTTATCTCTGGAATTTATACCTTGGTTAGGAGGAACTTTACATGCAAGGTCCATTTAGTGATTATCTATGGCAGTACTGTATTCACCCTAGAGTGAGAAAAAAAAAAATATATATATATATACACACACTAAATAAGAGTTATGTAGTCCCCTCTCCCTTTCATTTCCATGTAATTTTACTGGAGGTGGGGACAGGAAACTAACCTGGCTATGGCACCTGCATATCTGCCTCAGTGCTCTGTTTTTTTCAGCCCTCCTTTGTCTTGTTAATTGTTCTCTCCAGTAAAGCTTTCACTTTTTCTAGTCAGGATTAGCCAGAAAACCTAATGAGGCTTTTCTCTGACTGTAGCCCCTTACATAACATTTGTCAGATATGTGCATCTGCTAGTTTATTAATTGGGTTCAATCTCCCTATATGTTTACTCATTTTCCATTGATACTACCTTCTCTTCTCTTTTTTATTCCTTCTATTCTCATAGTCCCTCAAATATCCTCTCCCTTCCTTTTTCTAATACATTAATATTCTCATGAAGGCCTATTTTCTTCCTTTCCCTTGTTGTTACTCTCCATTGTGTTCCTGGGTAGTGAATTTCACAAAGATGTTTTAAAGTACATGTTGATATATGGTGTGTTCATCTGACAGTGATATTATTGGTGGCTATTATATCCTCATAAAAGTGCTAAGAGCTCAAACTCATGCCATGGTTGAGAACAAACCACTGGATTGTGTGCTTTCATGCTGAGACACAACAGGTTATGACACATCATAACAACAAAGGCACTTACTCAAAAGATCTGCACACAATAGGCCTTCCACTCTCCATTCTCAGTGATCTTCAAACTTCAACACACACGCGCACACACACACACACACACACACACTCAAAGAATCACCAGAAAACAAGGAAATTATAGGTTTCCCAAATTCAGAATTACTTCCCAAAAATTGATCCCTCTGATATAGCAGTGGAAGAAATTTCAAATAATTTATAAAAATGATAATGAAAATGATCATTGGTAGCAAAGATGGTGCAAATAAAATGATGAATTAATCAAATATTTAAATATTTAGTGAGATCAAAGAAGATACAATGGAGAACTGAATGAATCCAAGAGGAAAGCATGGTACAATATATGATAGACCTCATTGCTAAAAAAAGAAATTCTGGAAAAATAATTAAGTTATCTTAAGAGTCAATTCTTAAACAAATGAAAAATTCACTTGAAAGTCTCAACAATAATTAAAATGAATAACAAAAAAAGAATATCAAATTTAAATGATCAAGTGGATGTTTTGCAACAATGGACAAATTAGAGAATAAATGAGAAGTACTGAGAAGTTTATTTGAGAAACATTTGAAAATCTGAAAGAATAAAATGAAGTCTCAAGAAGGATGATAGAGTACAGGCCAATGGCATAGAAAACTTATTCACAGGAATTGTAGGAGAAATTTGTACTAGGGAACAGAGGCAAATAAACATGACCAAAACAGACACTCCTTATGGCATATCATACTCAAATTGCCAAAAAATTTAGACATAGAAGGTTAAAAGCAGATACAAAGAAATGCTAAATCCCTCAGAAGTATTAAATCAAAGGCCACGACAAATTTTTCAACTGAAAATCTGAAAGTCAGAAGGGCTTTATCTGATGTACTTCAAGCCCTGAAGAAAATATTTACAAACTTATTTGCTGTACTTAATCAAATTGAAGGAAATATAAAGATCTTCAAAGACAAGTCTAAAGAAATACTTACTGAAAAAAGTGTGAAAAAATCTAAAGGGGATTTTCAAAACCAATAAACAGGGCAGTCATGAGGCTAAGGGAAATATTGAATCTCATTGTGGGAATAGATAAAAAAGAAAAAGAAATACTAGATAAGAAACAAACACTAGAAAAAGTACAAAATGTAGTAAAAATAAAATTAAATAAAATTAATAAAAACTACTTATTAATATTCAATGAAATTGTTTTATGTTTTCAGCAGGTGACATAAAATGACACATTGGATTAAAACACAACACCCTTATGTGTTTTCTGAAAGAATCACATGTGGCCCAAAAAGATACTGATTGAAAAATAAAAGACACTTCAGTCAGCTTGAAGACTAAAACAAGCCAGAGGAGCTAAGCTTAGATCTACCAAAGAAAACTTCAAGAGAAATGATTCAGTAGAGAAAAGAAGGCCACTGCCTATTGGCAAAGGGAGCAATTTACCAAGAGACAACCACTGTAAATATGCATGTACCCAACATTGATGTACCCAGTTTCATGAACACTTCTTGAAATAAATGGTCACATAGAATTTAAGGCAATAATTGTGGGTGTCTTCAATACCCTGTTCTCACAGGTAGATGGTCAACTAGAAATAAAACAACAAAGAAAAATTAGAGTTAGACTATGCTATATAATTCAAATAGGCTTAACCAAAACATACAGTGATTATCATATAAAAACAGAACAGTACACATTCTTTTTAGCCTCCCATGAAAATTTTTCCAAAATAGACAATATTTTAAGCCCATAAAGCAAGCTGTATTGAACTTAAAATATTAAAATAATCTCAGGTGTCCTATAATATCACAATATGATGAATGTATAAATCAACAGCAAAAATACACAGAAAAAGAATACTACAGTGATTGAAAATTACACCATTGAATAATCAGTGGGTGCCTGAAGGTATAAAAGGAGAAAATAAAAAATGCTTATAATTAAGTGATAATGGAAATGCAATATATCAGAATCTGAAGAACACAATGAAAATAGTTCCAAAAAAATTTAGAACTGTGCCTATGTTAGAAAATAAGTGATCATAAATAAATAACATAATGATGCAACTAAAGTTCCTAGAATAACAAGTAGTAATTGAACTTAATTCCAATGGATGCAAAGAAAAATGTACATAATAGAGATGAGGTTGAAAAAATGTATTGTATGGGGTGGGAAAGAGCTTACATAAATGAATCACAAAATCCTGTGTATGTGCACCAGCTTCCTGCGATTGAGGTAATCATTATGTACTACAAATATGTACCAATAAAATTATAAAAATGAAAATTAGGGAAAACTGAAAAAAATGAAAATGATATTGGAAGTGAAGAGAACCCAGCTGTTCATAGATCGACACAATTTACTTTTTGAAAAACACCATATCACCAAAAGTGATCGAAGTATGAATGTAATTTCTACTAAAATATCGCCATTGTTCACCATTCTATAAAAAAAAACCCTGAAACTCATATGGAACCTCAAAGGATGCAGAAATTCTGCAGTCTTCCTGAGCCCAAAGAATGATTTTGAAGACATCACACTACTTCATTTCAAATTAAAATGCAATGCCATGGTGAAAAACACACACACACGTTTTTAATACTGACACAACAAATATGAACACTGGTAGAATAAGACATAAAATGCCAAAATTACCTCATGCACCTCCAGACACCTCATTTTCAATAAAGGGAACAAAATCTTATTCTGGAAAAATGATACCATCTTTAATAAGACCCAATGGAATCCTGGATATCCATATGCAGAAGGTAGAGATAGGATCTCAATCTCTCAACATGCACCAAAATAAAAATGATGAGAGATTAGATGTAAACCTGGAAATTTGAAAATTGATGGAGGAAAATATTCAGAAAACCCAAGATTTTGTAGGCACAGACACAGACTTTCTAAATAGCACCCAAATGCATCAGGAAGTAATATATAGAATCAACAAATGGAACTAGAACAAATTAAACAATTCTGTACAGCAAAGCAAAGAATCAAGCAACTGAAGAGGCAACCCCCAGAATGTAAGGGAATCAGAGCTAGCTACTCTTCTGATAGAGGATAATTATGTCCTATCAAAAAACTTAACACAAGTAAAAAAAAAATTCCAAAAAATAAAAGGGTAAGTTAATTGAGCAGATAACTCTTTTTTTTTTTTTTGCACTTTATTAAATTCTTTTATTGGTACATTGTAGGTATAAAACACAATTACATTTCTCATTGGGAATTGTACCTTTACATAATGAATCTTGGTTCTTATTTTTTCCCCATTCCTAGCCCTCCCTTCACCCCTCCACCCTTCCCTATTTACAAAGACTTTATTTCCATTTTTCCCATTTCTCAGCATTTTTCCTTTCCCTTCTTTCCTTTCCCCTGCCCCTCCCACTACCCCTACCCTTTTGGACCTTTTCTTCCTGTTTTGCATTATCGATTACTCATTCTAATCATTGGTACATTTTAGGTATACAATATAATGACATTCATCATTGGAAATTTGCACCTTTACATAGTCTGTCTTGGCTCTTATTTTTCACCCTTGCCTAGCCCTCCCTTCAACCCCTCCATTCCTCCCTATTTACAAAAATTTTGTTCCTATTTTTCCATTTTCTCATATTAATCTGATTCCCTTCTATCCTTTCCCTTAGCCCTCCCACTTCCTTCCCCTTTGCCCCTTTTCTTCCTATTTCACATTATCTATTATACATGTTAGTCCTTATTTACACTTTCAGTTTCTCACACCAGAGAAACTATTCAGTATTTATACATGTGTGTCCTATTTATTTCACTTAAGAGTATCGCCTCAATGTGCATCCACTTAGCTATAAATGTCTCTAATTTCTCATTTTTTATGTCTGAGTTTTATCATGAAATCAAGCAATAACAAATGCTGGTGGAGTTGTGGGGAAAGAGGAACCCTGCTCCACTGCTGGTGGGAGTGTAGACTGGTGCAAGTACTGTGGAAATCAGTATGGAGATACCTCAAAGAACTAGGACTGGAAGTCCCATTTGACCCCGCTATTCCACTGCTGGGTATCTTCCCCAAAGAATTAAAAGAATCATACCACAGTGATATACGTGCACCCATGTTTATAGCAGCACAGTTTGTGATAGCTAAAACTTGGAAACAGCCCAAATGCCCATCAACTGGAGATTGGATAAAGAAAATGTGTTTTTTTAAAATAAAATGGAGTATTACTCAGATAATTCTTGAAAAGAAGAAATATCCAATATGTCTATCAAAAAATACTTACCACTTTAGTAACTACTGACATACCAATTAAAATAATGAGATTCCATCTCACACCAATAACAATACCTAACATTGTTAATTAAAAAAAATGAAGGCCAGAAACATTGAGAGTGAAATGTGCCCTCTCTTTTTGTTGGGAAGGTAAATTAGTACAATCACTATGGAAATCAGTATGGACTTTCTCAAATAAAAGAGAAAAAGCAAACCTAAAAACAGAAATGCTATTTGATCCAGCTATAAGGATATTTCAAATTGATAGGACAGCAAACCATAATGTTAACAAAATAAGCCATTCTAAGAATACTGTATATCACATTTGCTTTGATATTTAGAATTTTAAAATAAATTAATAAGAGATGACAGGAAACCAGAAAATCACTTTGCTCAACTGAGGAAGTGAATCTGGGGATGGGGGAGATAACTTTTGTTATCAGAAGAAAATATATCAGATGCATTTATCCATATACCCAAACAAATCATACTCATTATACTGTACTACTAATTTTGCTGCAATTTTTTGAAAAAGTTTTACATAGCATATGCAGCTGCTGAAAGGAAGACCTTGAGATACAATGTAAGTTAATAATTGTTATGCAAATATGGGATTAAGAATGGATTGCCCTATATAATTTCCTGGCCCTTTTGTACAACTATTCCTTCCCTTGAGTACACTTCAAGACCCTTCCCAAATGGGGGTTAGATGACATACTTCCACTTTGACATAGCTCACAGAATTTCTTTGTGACGAGCTTGTGTACAGAAATGGTGGTAGAAGGCCAGAGAGATATTACCAGGTTATGAACTATTTGGGAGGACAGGGGCTTTACTGTATATCACCTTAAGAAGTTAAATGGTAATTGATACAGCCAGCTTTGAGGGTGAAAGTAGATCATGAGAAATGTTATTAGAGGAAGGTTAGAGAGATATTGTTTCTGAGGCCCTTCCCAACTCTTTAATTTCAAAGTGCTCAGTCTGCCAGAGAGATGTATTTTGTGGGGCTATCTTCTGATTTGTAATAATGTTTCCATATGGAACTTCCATAGAAATTTCACAATTGAGAGTTGAACAATGGGTATGGGCAGGGGAGTTGTGTTAGTACATGGAGGTAAACTATTAATAAAGGGATTAAGCAGAGATAGGAAGTAGAATAGGTAAACTAACCTAAGATTATTAAACAATCCAAGCATATAAGGACAAGCATAACTCATTCATTCATCTACTCTTCACTTAATAAATTTTTAAGTCAATCACATATCCCAGGCACATTGTCAAGTCTTCAAGATACAACTCTGAGGCGATCAGACACATTATCTAGCTTCATGAATTGATAGGAGCATATTAATAGATCTCAATTGTAACCAAATTCACAAGCAAAATAATAAAATAAAGCTGTTTAAGTGGTCAGAGAGAAAATGCATAGGGACAGTGAAAATCTAACTATTTGCTAAATGGAAAAGTGATTTGGCTTCAGGAATGAACCTTTATTAAACTGAATATTGAATGATCTCATTATTTTACACTATATATAACAGAAATAACAGAAAATGAGAAACTCACTTTTTCTAACATTTCATTTCTGTGGTAGTGACATATAAAAAATGATCCTTGAATTCTATTGCAAGTTGACTGAATTTCAATACTTGATGAATTTGTTACTAATACTAGCCAGATTCTTAAATATAAAGAGATCACCCCAGTTTCTCATTCTCCCTTCTCATTACCTAGATAATGTTTATTAGGCTTAATGTCAAAGAACCACACTCTAATGTACCAGAAGACAACCTTGAGTAAAACATTTCTTGAACTGCTCCATGAAAAAATCTAAAGAATGAACCTGGAATGCTGTATATTTTTGAATTTTATAATACAGCAATAAGCAGAAATATTGTAGAGTTGTTATTTGTTTCTTCCTGAAAACTCTCTTTAAAACATTGTGATCTGAGATTTAGCTATTACAAATTGTTCTGCTATAAATATCAGTGCACATACATCTCTATGATATGAGTTTTTAATACATTTGGGTAATCCCCAGCAGGAAATAGTTGGGTCAAGTGGAACCACTAATTGAAGTTATTTGAGGAATCTCCACACAGATTTCCACAGTGGTTGCACCAGTCTATACTCCCACAAACAATGGAGAAGGGTTTCTTTTTCCCCATAACACCACCAGTATTTGTCTTGGGAACAGTCCAAATGCTCATCAACTTGTAATTGGTAAGATTTTTTTTAATATACAACAGAGTTCTATGTCATAAAGAATGATGAACTAGCAGCATTTATAGCTAAATGGATGTGCACTGAGGCCATACTTTTAAGTGAAATCAATAGAACACACCTGTGGAAATACTAAATAGTTTGTCTGGTGTGAGAAACTGAAAGTGTAAATGAGGACTAAAATGTATAATAGACTGTGAAATTGGATGAAATGTTCCAATGGGGAAGAGGAAGGAGTGTAGTGGGCAAGGGGAAAGGAAAGAAGGCAAAGAGAAAAATATGAGAAAAGAAGGAAAAAACAGAAAAAAAGATGTTTTTGAAATATAGTAGGGTTGAAGAGTGAAAGGGAGAAAAGTGTAATAGGAAAAAAGAACCAAGATATAGCATGTACAGGTACAAATTCCCAATGATGAATGTGATCATAATATATAGCTAAAATGTACCAATTAACTTACTGAATAAAAAAAAACACTATGATATAGAAAATGAATTTGAAGGAACTATGATTCTGATTAGCTTAGTTTTCATTCCATAAAATTGTGTCTATAATGTAGTCAGCGCTGTCTGCCTGAAAATCAAGTTGCTTTAGCTTTAGAGAAATTTTGGATATAGATTCTGCTGCCAAACTTTGCTTCCTGGAAGAAACATGTGTGAATCCATTTTTGTAGCAAGTACTACCAGAAGTCCAGATCATTTTACCCTTATTATATATTATTCCTTGGATTTCCTCAAAGTCTATAGGCCAACATCTGTTCAGTCTTTTTGACTGAGCATTGTTAATCTGGAGCAACTTCCTCCCAGTTACTTGTAAGACACCTGTCATTTTTTGGGTCTAAATATCCCCCCAAAACCCTCATGTGGTCATAGGATTGATCCAGTGTGTGTGAAACTGGAATTGTTTCATGATGCAATGCTAGGCTCAAGGGCACTAGGATTATGGGTGTGAGTACTACCCACCCTAAGTGATCTGCATAAGATAAAGGGACAGAGAGATGCTGTTAACTCTCTTGTTATCTTTGCAGTCTTGTGTGTGCTATGTTGTTTCTGTTCTGCAATGCTAGTTTGTCATCCCTGCTTTGGAAGCAGCTGATTATGGGCTGAAACATCCATGAATTCTAAGAAAATTACCCCCTTCCTTCTAACTTTGGATGTCAGATATTTTGTCTCAGCAGTGTGAGAGAAAGGTAACTAACACAGAAATTTGGTACCAGAGAAGTGGTGTCATTGCTGTGACATTACCTGGCCAATCTTCCTCATAGCATCTTGCAATCTCATGCCTATGGAGGTGATATTGGCTTAAATATTCACCCTCAGCTTCTCCTTTGGCTCAAGCCTCAACTTTACCAATTGGGTTAGAGTGAGGGTGAGGGTTATGGTTATGGTTTAGGGTTATGATGAGGATTAGTGTTAGGGTTATGATTTAGTGTTTGTGTGAGGGTTGTTAAGGTTAGGGTTAGGATTAGGTTAAGGTTGTTAGTGTCATGTTTAGGTTTAGGATTAAGGTTGTTAGGGTTAAAATGTGGATGAATAGTATTGCCTTTCTACAAGTCCATGAAAAATATAATACTTAACCGAGGTAGCTCTTATTCACCAATACAAATTTTCTCTTGAAATTTGCAGAACACTTTTTTCCTCAAAGGGTCATTTTTTTTCTATAAATCACAGTTGATTCATTGGATTTAATGCAAAATTTACAATCTCTATGTTTCTTGATTCTCACTGTATACTTTTTCCAATCCTATGTTTGCTTCCTCTTCTTGGACAGATAATACTCAATGAAATATTTCAGCTTTATTATATTTTAATCTTTTCAAAACACTTGACTTTATTATATATAAAAAAACAAGTTTTTGTCCACTTAATTCATTATAAACTTTATGTTAGATTCAGTGCTGATTTTGTCTTTCTGATTGTTTCACATATGTAAAATAAAAAACAAAATCAAGTGGCACAAAACAGGAAAACACATTCCACATGTATAAATTGTATTTGAAACTGGTGACACTATCAAATTGGTATGGTGGTTCTCTCCCATTTCTTTGGGACCTCAAAATGTGCATTTAGCACCTGTGAATAGACTGTTCATTCAGTGAAGGATGAGGCACCATAGAATATGTAACACATGGAGGTGTTGGTTAGTAAAAGGCTGACATAATATATGTCATATTAGATTATAGTGTTTTTGCTATAATGTTAGGATGAGACTGAATACACATATTGCAATAATTCTATAGAGCTATAAGTAGACATGCAAATAAGCTTCATTGGCACAGAGATAAATAATTTGGGAAAATCACTAGTTTGTAAACAAAATGTTAAAATCTTGAATTCCTTAATTTTTGTCAATGAATTTTCGTTTTTCTATTTTTTCTAACTAATATGCCTATTTCTAGCATCATGTCATACTTCTAAATATAAAGTGTTTTCTGGTGAAAGTTGTACTGTTCCATCCTTTAGAGTCTATCATTAAGTAAACATGTCTCTGGAAAAGTGTTCTCCATCACCCTTATCACCAAAATTCCTGATTGATCACTTGAATGCAAACATTATTCTTTGCATATGAATGTAGTTGTGTGTCATTTTAAGAAGTCAATAAAATGAAGTTCAGCCACTGTTTAGAGTATCTCAAGAAAACATGAAGTGATTTTGGCTTTCAGGGTGTGACTTCTGATGGAATAGCCAAAGACTTAGTTTACTTAGTCCTTGAACTTTTGTCCTTGGAACCAGGCCAAGTAATCCTTCCTGGGAAACTGTGCCCTGATGATGACCAAAGGATCCAGTGTTCTGAATGCCCATTAAATGAGGTGCTCTGAGGTCACCAGGTGGGAGGGAAGGTATACACTCTTCACTATATATTCACTGCTCCTTCCTCCATTCTTTTCAGACAAAACTTCCTGGTGAACTTTCCATTTGACCAGGCCATGAAAAAAAATTCTACCATGATATAATTTGTCTCATTAAAAAAGGAATGCACTAAGTCATAAGAATAACTTATATCAAGAAAAACACATATGTCTGAGAAATTTTCAGCTGCTTGTATAGATTTCATATTTTATTTCTTGGACTAAGTTGGGGTTGAACAATTTATCCCCAGATAATCTTGGCAGAAATTTTATTTTCATCAACTTTGTGTCACAGTAAGTATCATTCTTCACATTGGAGTAGATTACATAATGCAAAATAAAACAGCAATTTCATCATAAACACTTGCATTTAGACATCATTTAGGCCTTACTATGACTAATGGTAAGATCTGTGAAGCAAGAATAGAGTTGGTGGTTTCAAAATCTGCAAGCAATGTATATCTTTTGAAAATGTAATATTTTGAAGAAATGTCATTTTGAACAGTCAAGTTAGGGAAAGGTGTTTGGAGACAGACACCATACCTCCCTCACTGTGAGTCAAAATCTCACAAAAGGGGGAGAAAATGTATTTTGGTTGAAAGAAATGCATTTCTGAATAATTAGCTCCAAAGAAAATTTAATTTGCTTAAAAGAAAAGTGTTTCTGAATAGTTAGCTCCAAAGTAGGTCATGGGGCCTGTTGCATCCTCATGCCAGGATTCCCAGGGATTTTATATCCAGGTCATTCTAAGCTTCCTTCCTCTCTTGTCCAAATCAATACAGACCTTGGCTTTCTGATGCTCAGATCTGTACATGATGTTCAAGGGGACCCAATGATTTTCTGACACAGCATCAATGTGTCTGCTCTTCTGAGCTGAGGTCAGGAGTGGTGGATATTTGAGCTCTCAGTGGGAGAAATTTGGAGAAGCATTAAAAAAATTGTTTAAAAATCCCAATGCTTCAAAAGTAATTTTTGTCTCACACCAAGAATATCTTATTCTGGCTAAGTATCAACATTAATTATTCAACAGTTAATGGCAGGAATATCATAGGTAGAAGGAAGACCACGAGTGTGCCTGACTTCATCCTCATGGTGCTGACAGATTCTGAAGAGGCACAGCTGGTCCTCTCCATGATTTTTCTTTTGATTTACCAATCTCTGTGCTGGGGAACATGGGGATGATACTGATCATTCACCTGGATCCCCAGCTTCAAACCATCATGTACTTTTGTTTCACTCACCTGACATTTCTGGACATCAGCTACTCAAGTGTCCTCACTCCTAAAACCTTATAGAACTTACTGACTTCCACTGAGAACATCTCCTTTCTGGTTGCTTCATCCAGATGTACTTTTTTATAATCTTTGTTGCTGAGGAATGTTTCCTCCTCTCCTCCATGGCCTGTGATCACTATGTACCTATCTGCAGCCCCCTGCACTATCCAGTCATTATGTCCACAGGACTGTGCCATGCCCTGCTCACTGGCTCCTATGTTGTTAGCTTTGTGGATTCCATTGTAAATGTGATTTGTATAAGCAGATTGCACTTCTGCAACTCTAATGTCATCCAGCACTTGTTCTGTGACATGTCCCCAACTTTAGCCTTGTCCTGCAGTGACACATTTCAAGTTGAAATCATTATATTCATTTGTGCTGGATCCAATTTAGGGCTGTCCCTCATCACCATAGCTGGATCCTATCTGTCCATCTTCTCCACTATCCTGAAAATTAATTCCGCTACTGGAAAGAAAGAAGCCTTCTCCACCTGTGCCTCCCATCTCCTCCATGTCACCATCTTCTACAGCACTATGATCTTTACTTACCTAAAACCAAAGATGTCCTACTCATTGGGAAGGGATACATGACTTCTGTGTTTTACACAATTGTGATCCCCATGCTGAAACTCCTGATTTACAGTCTCAGAAACACGGAGGTAAAGAATGCTATTGTTAGAATCATGCAGAAGAGAGAGGGCTCCAGGAAATTAAAGTAATGGTGGTTCTAAGCATTTACTCTTGCCCACTTGTCTCTTTTTTTCTTTTTAATGTTTCTCTTCTGGGAAATTTATTGGTCTCTTTCTGAAAACAGTTGATGTTTTTCTTCACCACCTTCCCTTGACTTGAGCAGAAACATTTTGAAGGACAGGTTTTTACAAATTCATATTGTAATTTTCACTCACATAAAAGGTGAAAACAATGATCTAAATAATCTGTGATTTAAAGGTAATTATTGTGCAAAGCAAAAATTTTTTAATAAATCTATATTTAATAATATCTGTGCATACTCTAATGATAGAGCATTTTATAATGAATAAACACTATATTTTCTATAAATCATTCTGTTTATAAAGATTATCAGCAGCTAGGTTTGGAGCACTGGCTTTCAAATCAGTATCGCAGCATTCAGATCCTAGATCTGGTATATTTCAACCTCCATGAATTGACTGCACTGCAAAGGTCCAGTATTCCCACCTGCACAGGGGATGCAGTAATTCCATGTCTTCCTAAGCAGAAGATGATGTAAAACTTTTGAGTAATAACAATAAATGCTGACCATTGTGGCCAGAAGAACTACAGTCCTATAATGTTTCCATACATATAATACATATTTCTGAACAGTATTCCTTCATGTTTTACAAATCTCTAGAACTCAATTTAATTTACAAACAGCAAAAAGACCAAAAAATAGCAGTAGTTCCTCGTTTTGAATTCTGAATAAAGTTATATATTGAAGTAGAATTAGGTTATGGAAAAGTGATTTATATTAATGTTGAGGACAATTTGGAAAATGATAATCAGTAAAGAAAAAGAGATCCTGTATTAATTGCTGAAAGTTTTGTGCAGGCCTTCTAGATCAGTGACTATGAATACATGCTGATATATTTAACATAATTTCTGTCATTTCTTGTATAATTTCTGCTATTTTTACTCATTTTAAATATTAATATCTAATAATCTGTGTAATTAAGACTTGTTAGATTAACATACAGTCAGTATATGAGCAAAATTACCACTCTCATTGTGGTGTTCTGGGAACTGAATTGATGTGAATTTAATTGGTGAGCAATAGTAGCTGTTAGGTTGTTCCTGTGAGCCATGTGGACACCAAACCTTTCTGTGACATGACAGGGCTTTTGGTTCCCAACTTCTTTGCCTCTCTCCTCATGTCTTCAGGATTTTAGTGTTCTTTAAAAAATAAATCAATAATTTTCTTCCTTGCCTCACTTTTTATCCTTTTTAAATAAAATGGTTGCAAAGGAAATAATTCACAATGAATTTAAAATATGTAGCGATACACAAGCTTAAATCAAGAAGAAGCATAAAAATATCCCTATTTTAAAAAAATATTTTATCTCTATACTTATGTCAGTTTAAATTTTAAAATTTCTGTTTGATATTTTAAGGTTATTTTATAATATACAGTTCTATTTTCCAAGTAAGCTATTGCAATTAAATGTGTAAGAATTATTATAGATTATTTTACTCCAAACAGATGATTATAAAAATATCTACTATTTAAAATTCAAGTTAGATGCAAGCACCCAATGATAAATGTAAATATATTGTACACCTAAAATGTACCAATAAAAGAACTTAAGGAAAAGTAAATAAAATTCAAGTTGTTATTATGTAAAAAATATTTCATTTTAGGTACCTAATCTGAAACATCTCTATTCTAAGTATTAAGTTTCATCTATTTTAGTAATTTAAAACTATTAATGAATTTACCTCAATATTTAAAAATACACTATATTTCAAATTTTCAAATAAATGATTCAATAATAGTTCTGATATCAGTAATAGTTCAAATCATTACTTCTTTTTCTTTTATATTTGTATTTTCTAAAATCTACATGTGCAGTTATTTCTGATTTTCTTTGTTGTCATGATTAAGAATTCAATAAATATTTTTGTTCAATATATTGCTTGGGCTTTTCCTTCATTACATAAATATCTTAGTAATTTCATATATTCATAGGCTCCTTCCTAACCTAAGTTGTTCTTAAAGGTAGAGCTTTTCCTTATTTTCATATATGTGTATTTTTGTGATTTAGAAAATATATTCATATGCTTTCATTGTGTCACTTTTTGTTGATAAGAATGTATGAATTTGTAGACATTTAAGTTAAAATTTTTTCTATTTTAATTAAAGCTAAATCATTTTTATTACATAGCATGGAAAGCATTTATATTGTTAGTAAGTGAGCATAATATGATCTAGTGTGCTATTGATCTATTGGCAGTTTTCAGAGTAAGCAGGGAAGCACACTGACACTGGACATCCAAGCATTCCGGAGCCAGGCCTGGGAACTGAGGCACTGGGGCCATAGTTGGGTCCTGCACAGAGATTATGCAGACACTGCATTTCCCCCTCACCCTGGCTCCCAAGAGCAGAGGGGATGAGGGAAGCTGTGGTCCAGGCTCCCAAGGGCAAATCTGGCAGAGGACAGAGGTCACCATGGAGGGCAGAGCTCAGCTCCAGACTGCAGGAAATGTCCTCTCCCACCTGGACAGAGGCTGAGAGGAGACACAGGGAAAAACAAGGGGATTTCCATGTTGCTCCTTCTATTAGGCCTTGTCCCACAGTGGAATTCTATAGGAAATACTAGTCTCTAGTCCAGATGCCCCACAAGGAGGCAGAATCACCTTGTGGGTATGTGTGTATGTGTGTGTGTAACTGTGTAATAATTAAGGCTATTGCTTTTGCTGCTGTAGGGTGTTACCTTGTTTAATTAGTTTCTCTCATAGGTAGGTTTGTTTCACATGTTTTTCTGTCATCCTGTCAGGCACACATACCTGTTAGTTTAATAATTGTGTTCAAACTCCCTATGATTTTTCTATTTCCAATTACATTCCCTCCCCTATTTTATTTCTTCTCTTTTCATACTCTCTTGTAGGTATGCAGGTATGTAGGCAGGGAAAGAATAGAAGGGCTGCATTAGAATTTATCAGATAAATTAGTAGGAAATCTTACTCAAAGCGGCTTTGCCCTCTGCAGTTAGATTCACTGGCTAATCCTGAGGTGAAATCCCACAACTTTACTGGAGGGACTCTTTTTATGAGACTGAAAGGACACAGGTAGAGAAGGAGAGAGAAAGCAGACCTAGAAATGCACCAGAGAGCTCAGTGAGAATAAGAATTTACAGCTAAAGATGGAATGCTCTCTAAGGAAGAGACTGATCAGAGAAGGCACTGACAGGTAAAGGAGGAAGCCAGAGCAGGAGAGTCCCCACTTTCAGTAAAGTGCATAGGGGATATGGATGGGGGAGCTACTCAATGTAAAAGAGTCTTTTAGTTTATAAGATACAAACATATATAAATATTCCCTGTAGGGTCACTGTGTTACCACAACAGGTACACACACATCCCCTCACTAACTCTAAAAGCTCCCCTACAAGCCCACAGCTTCTAATACTTCACACAGGGCAGGAAGGAGTCCAACAAAGCCTCCAACAAGGAGCATGCAGTTAGGCAAGGGTGCCTGGCTCAGGATCCTCTGACCTAAGATCCAGCCAAAGACAGGCTAGGAGACACATTGTGACCTGTCCGGGTGCTGTGGCCTGAGAGGGAATGTCTCTACCCTGAAGAGGCCCAGGGACAGAAGCTTGAACCTGTCCATCTTTTTGCAGACCCTGTTCTCTCTCCAGGGCAGCTCAATTCTGTCTGATTTTTTTCTTCCTTCCCACAAATAAACTATCTTCCTTTCTTAAACTTCATCCCTCTAATTCCTTTTGGTACTGGATATTTGATTAGGCTAGCTGCTCACCCTGGACATGATACTCCTATAATAGAATCATGCATTTATTTACAATATATTTCCTGATGAAAATTTTATCATTACATCCATGATAATGTCAGTCATAAAATAAATATGTGTCTGGAAATTTCATCTGCACTCAGTCAACAACAACAACAACAACAAAAACACAACAAATCAAAGCAAAAAAATCTGACAGACCACTATTGAGTATAAACATTATTCTTTGCAAATTTAAATAATTATGTGACAAATTGAAAGTAAATAAAATTTAGCTAAGACTCAGAGTATCATGAGGGATTATGTTTCTGCTCTCCTGTGGAACTTTGTAGGGAGGAGGGGAAATCCTTTGCTCATTTTCTCTTAGAACATCAGTCTTTGGCCTCGTGCCCAGTATTTGCCTTTGGATTTGGGCCCAGAGGGTGACCACATGCTTCAGGGCCCTGCATGCTCCTTGATGGGCCCTGGAAGCACCAGGCAGGGAGGCAGGGCACACAATGCTCCAGTTAAATGCACTCTTGCTCACTGGGACTCTTTTCAGATGAGACTTCCTGGCTAAGTGTCCATTTGATCAAGGCCTGAACAAATCTGGTAGAGTAATTTAATTTACCTGAGAATTGAAAAAGAGGAATGCACAAAAATATAAGTCATTTATACCTAAAATATAAAAGTAATTTATATCAAGGAAAAGAAATATCACAGAAAGACTCAGGTTATTATACTGTTATCATATTTTCTGTCAGAAAAACATTTTGTAATTTTCAAATTTCTAGACAAATTCTATGGGAAAAAGTTTTCATCAACCTTGACTCACAGTAAGTATCATGTTAAACTGGAGTGTTTTACAAAAGATATAATAAAATAGGGATTTTATCATAAGAATATGCATATACATACATTTAAAGCTTATCAAACTCATATTAATATATTCAAAGGAGGAATAGAGAGATGATTGAATTGTAATCAGCATTGCAAAATTTAACTATAAAGTTTAGGGGTTTTAGAGAAAAGTGGCTTCCAAAGGCCAAAAACATAAAGACCCAGTGTCAGGAATTTGGCATAGCAGTTTATGTTTAAAAATCTCTTAGTGTTTAAAAAGTTATTTTCCCTTCTCAGTTTGGATAGATGTATTCAGTAATTCTATACTATATGCACTGTATAATCTTATTGCCCTCAGTTTCCTAAAATGTGAAATTGATTTGTAATTCATGCCCAATAGCACTGGCAACTAAATGAGAATAAAAAGGAAATTGAAGTTATTTTCCTCATACTTTATTGCATATCCTTGGTAAAATTGAAAAATGAAGTTATAAATACGAGTAAGGAATTTGTAGCATTCTCTCAGAAGGCAAAATTTCTTGCTAGAATACCAGTGAAAAAAGTAACTGCTCTGATTTCACAAAGGTTATTTTCTGTGCTCTTCTTGTGATGTCAAGATCTGTGGATAACATTTGGGAGGTCTGATCTCTTTAAATTCTTTATAGATTCGAGATAGTAGACCTTAGTCTGAGGAAAAGCAGGTGAAGATTTTTCCCCACATTGTGGGTTGTCTCTTCACACTGCTGGTGGTTTCTCTTGCTGTGCAGAAGCTTTTTAATAAGAAGAGATCCCACTTGTTGATTGTTTGTGCTAGTTCACGGGCAACTGAGGTTTTGTTCATAAAATCTTTTCCTACACCGATGTCTTCAAGAGTTCTACCTAACCTCTGTTCCAACTGGTTCAGCATTTCTATTTTAATATTTAGATCATTAATCCATTTTGATTTTAGTTTAGTGCATGGTGAGAGATATAGGTTTAGTTTTAGTCTTTGGCAAGTTGAAACCCAATTTTTCCAGCACCATTTATTAAAAAGGCTATCTTTCCTCCAGTGAGTGTGTTTGGGTCCTTTATCAAAGATGAGATGGCTGAGTGTGTCTGGCATTGTTTCTGCATCTTCTAATCTATTCCACTGGTCCTCAGGTTGATAACAGTGACTATGATGGAAAACTTATATGTGGATTAAATGTGCTAATGAAGAAAACATTTACAGTGTATCATATTCAAGCTAACTCTATGGTATGTAGCTTTTTATTATGTCAGAATCAAATATCAATTCATATCATAGCTTTCTCTATCTGACACATGAATTTTTTTGTTTATATTTAGCAAAGTTTTTGTCAATTCCCAGGAAGAGTAAGCTAATTAAAATTAATGCTGGGCCACTCATACAAACAAAACCTGTTTGCTGTCATTCAAGCTAAGTATAGAATTGGATTTCTCATTAGATTAATACATAGCAGAATGAGTAGATGGAACTCCACCACTGTGCCAGGCTTCATCCTAATGGGGTTGACAGACTCTGCAGAGACACAGCTGGTCCTCTCTGTGCTCTTTCTCCTGATTTACCTGATCACAGTGCTGGGGAACATGGGGATGATACTGATCATTCACCTGGATCCCCAGCTTCACACCCCCATGTATATTTTTCTCACTCACTTGTCACTTCTTGACCTCAGCTACTCAAGTGTCATCACCCCTAAAACCTTACAGAACTTACTGACTTCCACCAAGAGCATCTCCTTCGTGTGCTGCTTCACCCAAATGTATGTTTTTATCCTCTTGGCTAGTGCTGAATGCCTTCTTCTCTCCTCAATGGCCTATGATCGCTATGTAGCTATTTGTAACCCTCTATGCTATCCAGTCATTATGTCCACAGGATTGTGCAGTGGCTTGCTTGCTGGCTCCTATGTTGTTGGCTTTGTGAATTCCACTGTCAATGTGGTTTGTATGAGCAGATTGCACTTCTGCAACTCTAATGTCATCAAGCACTTCTTCTGTGACACATCCCCAATTTTAGCCTTGTCCTGTAGTAACACATTTAAGGTTGAAATCATTATATTCATTAGTGCTGGATCCACCCTAGTGCTGTCCCTCATCACCATATCTGGATCCTATGTGTCCATCCTCTCTACCATCCTGAAAATTAATTCTACTGCTGGAAAGAAAAAAGCCTTCTCCACCTGTGCCTCCCATTTCCTGGGAGTCACCATCTTCTACAGCACTATCATCTTTACTTACCTGAAACCAAAGTCTTCCTACTCCTTGGGAAGGGATCAGGTGGCTTCTGTGTTTTACACGATCGTGATCCCCATGCTGAACCCTCTCATTTACAGTCTCAGAAACAAAGAGGTGAAGAGTGCTCTTGTTAGAATCATGCAGAAGAGAGAGGGCTGCAGGCAGTTAATATCACAGTGGTGCTAAGCATCTACATTTGTCTTTTTATTTTTTAATGGAAATTATTTAGTCTGTTTTTGAAACAAGAATTGTGGGGCTTTTTTCTTTTTTTTTTCCTCTGCAGCTGTCCTTTCATTATCAAATATGAGAGTGGACATTTCCAGGCACAGATGTTTATACATTTATATTTCACCTGGAAATCATGAAATATGGGTTATATCTGTGAGCAAATACATTTGGTTTCAAGGACAACTAATGTGCAAAAGAAGAAAATATGTTTGTCATATTGAAAACTACATCATATCATTTTCATGCATCTTCTAATTTTACAGAATTTTATATTAATCATTTTACTTATAATAGAGATTAATAGCAATGATGATGTGAGAAATCACTTCATAATTAAAAATTGGGCATTTAGATTCTAGCACTGCCAACTTTCTAGCATACAGCTCACCTTAATTCACTGAAATTATAACAATCAGTATTGTCAACTTTACATGATATATAATAATCCCTTATCCATGTGAGCAGAGGATGGTTGTAAAACATTGAGGGCAGTAGCAGTGAATACTGGTTATTATCACCAGATGCCTTGCATTACTGTAATATTTAATACGTAATAAATTTTAATAATATTTCTTCATGTTTTATGATTTTTTGTGTTAATTTAATATACAAACATAATACCTAAAAAGGAAAAAAACAGAAGGCAGAAATTCCCAATTTTGGATTCAGAATAAAGATAAATATTGAATTAAAATGAAGTTATAGGAAAGTAATATGTCCTAATGTTGAAGAACAGTTAAAAATTGTCAATCACTAAAGAAAATAAAAATGTTGTATTAATTATTGACTTTCCTATGAATGTTTTTCTATTTCAGTGGTTATGAATATGTCTATATATTTAATATAATTTTTCTGTAATTTCTTGTATATTTGCTGCTTTGTTTACTTCAAAGTTATATATCCAATAATCTGTGTAGTTTTATCATGTAAGATTAACATGTTTTCAGTATATGAGCAATTTTTAGACTCTTATTACAAATGCTTGGATATGTTCATAAGATGTGTTTTTCTCCCCCCTACATTTATTTTAGTGTATTTGTATGAGTTAGAAAATTTATACTATTGAATTTTGTTGGAAAACCTGTCAATAGATTCTTTGACTTGGAAAAATAAAGTATTTAATTTAAAGAAATTCCTAGATTTCATTAAATTAATGCTATTTTTCTTTATTCCATAGGGTATAAAGCATTTATACCTTGTTATTAAATGACCATAATTTACTCCCTTGGCCATAAGAAACATTTAAACATTATTTGCATTTGGCCAATCATTTACTTCTCATACCACTAGATAGCTCTTGTACTAGAAGTTATTTCTCTGAAATATTGTGAGATCTCATGCCCTCTTTCACAGTGCCAGGTCAGTGTGCTACATAATATAAATATGATTTTTGAAAAGGCCATAGTGCAGCACAGCAAAATATGAACACCGGTTTTGCTTCCTAATAATTAATGGCTGGATAGCATCACTGCTATTATAGGTTCCTAAGACAGCAGTCCCTGAACCATGTGCACTGTTCAATGTTTTTTTGTTTGTTTGTTTGTTTTTGTTTTTTTGGTGCCAGGGATCGAACTTGGGTCCTTGCGCTTGCAAGGCAGGTGGCGGAACCACTTAGCTAAATCCCCAGCCCAAATTTTGGTCAATGTTTTGTACAGTTCCTAATAGAAGACACAGTGCTTGGCATTGGGGGCTAAAGCTTCAAAGTCACAAATATGAACTTAGATGCAGAAATGAACTTGGTAAAGGAAAGAATAACTTATCAGATGGTGGATGATGACAGGAAGGGTAATTGTATCAGCAAACAGTTTTCCTAGTGTTATGAAACATTCAGGAATAGATTTGCTCAATACAAAACAATACCCATGGCTATCACCTGGATTTATTGGTGTTTCATACTCACCCTGTTGCTCAGATTACTTTTGGGTTGGCTGTTGATGGCAAGTAACTCAGTGTTCAAGTTCTACTATCTTTTCGCTCTGTTATCTTCTTCCACATAGTCAGAGAGAGTTCATCCAATATTCAGTGTGAAGGACAGGTGAGAATTTGTTTTACAAAGGAAAAACTATTGTGCAGATTTTATTCATATGAATGCTCTTCATAAAATACTTTATTACTTTATTAAATGGATAATTACTCATATTACTCTTTTTCTGTCTATTGATCATCAAATTCAGCAGCAGAATATTTTTATAACACATTTTACTTTCCATTTTAGTTTTCTGAGGACTTGGTGATATCTTTATTTTGTTCTTGATATTCTGTTTGTTGTTCTCCATGCAGTAACAGTCTTTGTTTGGACCCATATATCTTTTTCTTGTTTGGTGATTGGGATTGGCCTCATGGACCATTAAGCTACATATTCAGCCCTTATTAAACAAGGGGCAGTAAAAGACACCTTGAAAAATATTGATCAATTCTCCCCAAAGCTTTCTTCTTTTATAAATGTTATTTTTATATATGGCTTTAATTCATAATGCAAGAGCATTATTTTCCTTCAGTCTTTTAGTTTTAAAGTAATTTAAATTGAAATTTATAATGTTTGTCAAATTTCATTTTGCAGATTTATACTTGTCATTTATATTTCTGTATAGACTCAAGTGTCCCTAATGGTTATCTGTCCCAGGGTCCTTTGAACTGGTTAACCAATGGCTTCCTAAATTTCTTATTGTTAAAGAAGTGTTGACTAGTATGTCCTCATATTTCTCCTGTTCCATTACTTCCCTATGTTACTTTATAATATTACTCATTACAGTTCCTTAACATTAATTCTGTTTAGATAAGTTCTGTTGTTTCCCTTCCAACTTAATGATTATCTCTTAATCTGCAGTGACTCCACTGATGACCCTGTTGTAGGAGTCCATGTAACTGATTTTGTGTCTGTCTGCATGCATGCATGTGTGTGTATTTCAAGTATGATACTGAATACTTTCCATAACTTCCATCTACCAAGTATAAAATATGACAAATTCATACATGTTGTTTAGCCTCTGCAGTAGGACACTTAAATGAATTCCAATGCCTTTAGACAAATACTACCAGGAATGCATGCATTTGAACAAGTTGATGTTATTAGTTATTCTTATACATGTTTCATGATGATGAACAGAGAAGACTTGGAGAGCTAATATAAGCTCTCTCAATTACAGGTTCATTGGCTGTCACATCTGCCCATGGTTGGCTTTAACTATAGTTTAATATGTAGCTGAAATTCCTCTGTGCATGCAGTGGTTACATCTTTTGTACACACATTCCACAAAGTGAGCAATTTCCTGGATTCTACATATTCTTGGAAGGGACTTGTCTTTGGAATTTAGATTATGTGAATGAATGTGAATTCAAACTTGTGAAAGGGTCACTGAAAATTATGATTTTGTAGATTAACTGGATTTTAAAACAAGGGTTGAGGAAGTTTTAGTGTAGATTTTAGCAACTTATGTGCAAATGCAACCTCTCTTATCCATTGCTATTACTTGGAGAATCATTTTTATGTATAACATCACATTTACCAGTGCACTATCCACTTCCAAATCTTAAAAATGTAATGATACCTCAACTCAGCCCTTTTCTAACTGATCCTATCCCATCTGTTCTGCTGATTCATTGTTTCTTTACTCATTCCTTCTTTTATTTGTTCTTTCATGTTCCCTCCATCCTTCCTGTCTATCTCCCGGTTGTCCCTCTTAGTTTCTATCCTTCCTTCCCCCTCCTTCCCTCTCTCCTTCCCTACTTCCTTCCCTCCTTCCTTCCTTCCTTTTTCTTATATTTTTGGGACTGAATCCTATTAAATCAAGCCAAAATGTGTAATGTCCTAATCACTGCAATGACTTATCAAATCCAGTGGAAATCATTTCTACAAAGTATTTTGTATACATTAATACAAATTCTCTGTTATTTCTGTCACTGAGTTAATGAAGATCTTCAATACTAAAGAGAAAATATCAGGCAATTCTTTCATTTCTTTATGCAGAGTAAACTTTAAAACCTGAGTTCTGTTGCTCAGAAACTTACCTTATAATATGGACATCAGTCTATGGAGATATGTGGCCTTGAGGCAAGCATTGAAAATTTTTGTATATGACTTTCTCATCTGGGATAAAATGAAATAGTGCAACAATTTCATGGAGATATAATCACAGGGAATGCAGGCATGAATAAAATTGTCCAGTTGCTAATAAGCTGCATAGATATGCACATTATTACTGTTGCAGTGAGGAAATTTTCCTTATTGTCTTAGGATTTCTGGTTAGTTGTGAAAATATCAGGAGAAGGACAATTTAACTATGGTGAGTATTCAAATGTATTCCATAAAATTTTGCATGACAATAGGGTGGAACATGGCAAGGCAAAAGCCAGCACCCCTCACAATTCATTTGAGTGTGTTTAATTGAGAGTATTTTTTTCATTTCAGAGTATTTTTAATTTTTAATACATATAAATATTGATCACTTTAATCACCCTAACTCTCCTGCCCTCTCCTTTCTTACCTTTCCCTGATCCCCTATCCCATTACCAAAAAAAATTATTTTTCATTATTTCATATTCTGTGTGTGTGTGTGTGTGTGTGTGTGTGTTGTGTGTCTGGGGCAGGATCTCACTACATAGTTTAGTTTAGGCTGTGCACTCATGATGTAGGCCACTGGAGATGATCCTCCTACCCCAGATCTCTGAATGCTTAACTTGCAGACTGATCTCACTATGTCTACCTCTAGGTTTTCTTTCTTCTTCTTCTTCTTCTTCTTCTTCTTCTTCTTCTTCTTCTTCTTCTTCTTCTTCTTCTTCTTCTTCTTCTTCTTCTTCTCTTCTTCTTCTCCTCTCCTCCTCCTTCTCCTCCTCCTCCTCCTCCTCCTCCTCCTCCTCCTCCTCCTTCTTCTTTTCTTCTTTAACAGGGAGAGCATTTGACAAAATGTCTTGTTATGTAGTCTGGGCTGACTTCAAATCTCAGTTATTGTCTTGCCTAAGTTTGTCATGTGCTGTGATTACACAAATACAACACTATGTCTTGTAATTTTTTTTCTTTTCTCTTCACATTACTTACATGTTGTCTTTCTCATATAACAGAAGTCATGCATTCAAAAATATTTGTCCAAGCCAGCAGATATTCAGCTCTGTGAGGAGATTGGGGAGCCACATGGTCACTAGTTTGGGACATGAGAGAGCCAGCAATCAGGTAAAACTCTGATAAATGGTATTTAAAAAGAGGAGTAGCTGAAGTACTTCACAGGCACAGAATAAATGGTTGCTCAGTGTGGAGGAGAATCTCCCCCCTCATGCTGACAAGAGAGAGCCATCCCCATGTTACAAGTGAAAAAATTGCTACCAGAGAGAGGGTCTGAGGAGGAGACCTGAGTGCAGCCTACCACACAGGAAGGTAGTGGTGCTTCTCAGTATTTCCTTGTGCACTGAGACAGCCTTGGATCTGGCACCATCTCAGAAGCCCCCTCTCCCTCTGCCTAAGTACAATAAGCAGGAGAAGGATTTTGACAACACTCCTGCTGAGAGGTATCTGGAATCACTTTCTCTATTTTGGTAGGTGGAGTAGGAGACCAGACATTTCCACATTTTCTATTCTTCAGGATGCAACAGCCACTTCTCTCCAGACAAACAGTGAGACCTTCTTATGAGTTAGGTTGGATCCCAGAAAAGGCCAGGTGGGATGCAAAAGAGTGAAATCAAGAGTCTGAGGAAAATGGCCTCCTGCGTGGCTGACTGGAGAGCAGACAGCAGAATGGGTAATTCTCCATGGAGTGAGACAGGGAGCATGAGGCCCGCTGGTGGTGAGCACATCCAGCCCAGTGAAGGGAAACAGGAGGGGAAAAAAGGCCAGGATACAGAAAACAAGGTGCTTTGAGCACTGCTGCAGGCCAGAGTTCAGGCACAGGAGGACTTATGGGATTTGGGAGTCTGAGGCTTGGAGCAGTGCTGCAGAGATGTGTGGAAGACTGGGAGTGTGCAGTGCCTTACCTCAGTGAAGACCCTGAAATGCCAGGCCCTCTCCTCTGCTCTAGTCTGTCAATAGTAACCAGGACAACATATAGACACTGGTCATCCAAGCTTCTGGGAGCCAGGCCTGGGAACTGAGGCACTGGGGCCATGGCAGGGACCTGCACATAGATTATGCAGAAACCTCATTTTCCTCTCACACTCAATCCCAACAGCAGAGGGGATGAGGGCAGCTGTGGTCCAGGCTCCCCAAGAACAAACCTGGGAGAGCACAGAGGTCACCATGGAGGCCAGAGCTCAGCTCCAGACTACAGGATATGGCCTCTCCCACCTGGACAGAGGCTAAGAAGACACATGGAAAGACAATATGATTTCCACTTTGCTCCTTCTATTAGGCCCTGTCCCACAGTGGAATTCTACAGGAAATACTGGTCTCCAGTCCAGATGCCCCACAAGGAGGCAGAATCACTGTGTGTGATTTTGTAAGCATTATGCTATTGTGAGTGCATCTGTAGGGTCTTACCTTGTTTTGTTAGGTTCTCTCCTGCCAGGGTTGTTTCACAGGCTTTCTAACGTTCGAACACACAGGTATCCACTAATTCTTCAACTGGATAAACTCTCCTCTACTTCTCTCCCTTTTAATTTATATTCCCCTCCTTTCTCTTCTTTCTTCCTCCTCCTCCCATGCCTCTTGAGTATCCCCTCCCTCCCTCTTTTCTTCTTCTGTGTGAATGCTCTCAGTAAGACATTTCCCCTCAGCCCATCCCACCTACTTCCTCCCTCCTGCTTTCTGATCCTAAATTAGGAAAAATATTGGAGAGTTTATCAAAAAATTATAAAGTATAAGTTGGTGAATGATTTCTTCTTTAGATATTGACATTAGCAATGATTTCTCTGTCTTCATAAAGCAGCGGTAAGAATTCAACCTCACAGAAAAATTCTGCAAAAAGACCCTAATGCTAACTCTTTGTTAACCCATAATAAAATATTTCACCTTTCTATTGTGTTTTAATTTCTCATTATTCTTCTGAAGACAACATCTTACATGATTATATATAATAATGCAAGTATTTTCCTACCTATCACTACCAATTTTATGATAGTATCTGGGCTAGTTATGTCTTTCTGCTTATTTTTCTTTATAAAATAAAAAAAAATCAGGTACACTAAAATGATAAAATATATTACATGAATGTAGCCTGTACCTGAAGCCAGCCAGCCAGGCAAACCAGAATGTAGGTTCTGCACCATTCCTGTGGGGCCTGAGGATGCCTATTCATCCTCTCAGTTCCGTTAGTAAAGACTGGAGTCCTGTCCAATGCATGAGACATGAGGGGTTCATTAGTAATAGGCTAAAATACCCAGTCTGGAAAAATATATTGAGTCAAAAAATTAGGATAAAATATTCCATGCACTGTAGTAAAATAATTATGCAAACTTAAAAGTACACATCCAAATTAGCTTTTTCTCACTAAAGAAAAAATGTCTGAAGAAAATTAGTATTATGTAAACAAATTGAAACAAGTAAAGAATTTCTTCATTTTTTCTTTTAATTTTAATTTTTCCTACTTTTTTCTAGTGAATATGCATTATGGCTATGGCCAAGTCATTCACTTAATTATAAAATATTTTCATGTGAAAAATTTGATTTTTCCATCCTTCACAGTTTCAATTGTTAAGAAAGTAGGACTCAGGAAATTTCTTCTCTAAATTCCTAGTCAAAAAAATACTGATTAATCACACAAATGTAAACATTGTTCTTAGCAAGTTTATATAACTATGTGTCTATGTAAGAAGTAAATAAATGAAGTTCTGCAGAAACTTGGAGCATCACATGAAGAGGTGAAGTGTTTGGGTCTAAATGTGGGACTTCTAAGAGAAAAGAAAAAAGTCTAGTGCTCATTAAATCCTTGAACTTTTGTCCTTGGAATCAGACAAAGATATCTTCCCTGGAAATTGTTCGCCAAGGATGACCAAAGGCTGCAGTACTGAATGCACAGTGTATGAGGCTGACTGGGAGGAGAGGCAGACACTGGTCTGTTCCCACTCACAGGTCTGCCTCAGAATCTTTTCAGAGGAAACTTTGGGGTGACCTTTCCATCTGATCAAGACTTGAACAAAATTTCTAGGGTGATACAATTTTCCTCAGAAAAAAATTATGAATGCAGAACAACATAAATCGCCCCTAGAAAAGCAAATAGATTATAAAAATTTTCAGTTAACTCCATGATTTTGTATTTTATTTCTGAGAATATTTTGTGCTTGAAAACTTCTGTACAGACTACATTAGAAGAAATTATTTCATCAACCTTCGTGCACTGTATCATTCTGAGAACAGGCAGGGATTCTACTAGATAAAATAAAGGGGATTTGATCAAAAAATATGAACACACATATCACTTGTGTCTCACCATAAGTAATGTTAAGATTTGCAGAAAAAGGAATATAGAGTTTGTGAAATAAAAGTATAATAGCAATGTGCATATTCTAAAAAAATAATGTTTTTAGGATAAGTTTTTTTGAGTGGGCAAGTTCAAAAATACATTATTACCAGAGTTGAAGGTTCATACTGACTCTGGCTACCTCAAAAAAGATGGGGACAAATTATTTTGATGGAAAGAAAAGGGTTTGTTTATGCCACAGGTGAGACAGGAGTGTCTGCTCCCCACAAATCTCTGTCTCCCTGTGTTAATTTCTGACAGGGCTTTTATGTCCAAGTGACTCCAAGCTCCCTGCTTCCCTTTTCCAAGTTAAACCAGACCTTGACCTCCTGGAGTGGTATCTGAATATTCTTCTCAGGAAGTGATGATATTTGTGAGACTGAGCATTAATTTTGCGTGCAGTCCTTTGAGTGGGGACAGGAAGAGGATTCCAGCTGTTGGCCAGGGGAAGCTAGAGAAGCAGCCTATTTTTAAAAATCCAAAAGTTTAAAGATTAATTTTGTTTTCTATGAAACTATATCTACAGGAATTTATTATTCACGTGAAACACCTAATTACCTAGATAGAAATTACTTTAATTAGCATAATGAGTCATTTTGATTAAAAGTACAGTGAATAATACAGTAAAAATTACTTTTAGCATGTTCAATTATATATCCTTATTCAGGATTGGTAAAGCAAGTCTCGATCAGGAACACAGTATTTTAAGTCTGTTATCAGACATAAAAATTTCTAGGTCCAATCAGTGGCAAAATGTAACATCTTTTAAATAAGTAATCATTGTTCCCATTTTCTAAAGTTAAAGATGTGGATAAGAGTCCTTGGGGTTTAATAATTTCCTGAGAATTGAACATGTTAGTAATGGAAATAGTTTAGAATAGCATCAGTTTCATGCTAAAAATAGGATGTAATCCTTTAATGTATTGGAAACAAATGGGATTTTATAGCCATATCTATACATGGTGATTGTATTTTTTTCACTCTGCCTCACAAAATGTTTTCATTAGGAAGGCTATGAAATATACAGAGAAATTCACATAAATAAAAGTATTTGTGGGGATGAGGTCATTACAATAATTAATTATTCAACAGATAAGTGAAGCAGGACACCATGGGTAGATGGAACTCCACCAGTGTATCGGGCTTCATCCTCATGGGGCTGACAGACTATGCAGAGACACAGCTGGTCCTCTCCATGCTCTTTCCCCTGATTTACCTGATGACAGTGCTGTGGAATGCGGGGATGATACTGATCATTCGCCTGGATCCCCAGGTTCACACCCCCATGTACATTCACCTGTCATTTCTTGACCTCAGTTACACAAGTGTCTTTACCCCTAAAACTTTACAGAACTTACTGAATTCCACAAGAACATCTCCTTCCTGGGCTGCTTCACACAGATGTACTTTTTTATACTTTTTGATGTGGCTGAAGGTTTCCTTCTCTCGTTGATGGCCTATGATTGTTATGTAGCTACCTGTAGCCCCCTGCACTATCCAGTCATTATGTCCACAGGAATATGCCATGCCCTGCTCACTGGCTCCTATGTTATTGGCTTTGTGGAATCCACTGTTGTGATTTTCATGAGCAAAGTCCACTTCTGGAACTCCAATGTCACCCGGCACTTTTTCTGTGACTCATCCCCAGTTTTAGCCCTGTCATGCAGTGACACTTCTGAGGTTGAAATCATTATATTCATTTTTGCCAGATTGAATTTAGTGCTGTCCCTCATCACCATATCTGGTTCCTATGTGTCCATCCTCTCCACTATCCTGAAAATTAATTCCACTGCTGGAAAGAAAAAAGCCTTCTCCACCTGTGCCTCCCATGTCCTGGGAGTCACCATTGTCTACAGCACTACAATCTTTACTTATCTAAAACCAAAGTCATCCTACTCCTTCGGAAGGGATCAGGTGGCTTCTGTGTTTTACACAATTGTGATCCCCATGCTGAACCCTCTCATTTTCAGTCTCAGAAACAAAGAGGTGAAAAGTGCTGCTGTTAGAGTACCTCAGAAGAGAGTGGGTTCTAGAAAATTAAAACAACAGTAATGCTAGACATTTACATTTTCCTCTTGTCTTTTTTCTAAAAATTTTTTGGTCTCATTCTAAAAAAATTAAATATTTTTTTCCTTTTTCCAAATGCTCTTTACTTAACAAACATGATCTTGCATGTTTTCAGAGACAGGTATTTATAAATTCATATTACATTTTGGAGTCATCAACTAAGTGTTAAATCTAAGGTGTAAAAAATAGGCCCAATTAAGAAAAGCTTTTATGCAATAAGTGAAAATTTATGTAATTTTATAAACTATGTCAATATAGTATTTCTGTGAACCTCAATTTTAAAATAATTTTAGCATCAAAAATCAATTCATTTTTCATTTGTCATTCTGTTTATAGTTATTTTCAGGAGCAAAGTTTGGAAATATTGCTTTCATGTGAAGATTATTGCATTTCCATTCTACATATAGTGCTTCTCTCAAATTTGACAATCACTAATTTACTGAAATAATAAGGTTCTGTATGCCCACGTGCATGATATATAATACTTCCATGTCTCTCTCATCAGAATGGACATACAACTTTTAGAAGAATAAAATAAATTTTGACCATTATCACCAGAATGCTTGCAATCTTATGATATTTTGACATTATAAACTCTGCATATATCTGAATAGTGTTCCTTTATGATTTACACATTTCTTTTATTCAATTTAATTTACAAACTAGCACACAGCTAAAACAATAGGGCAGTGGTTCCCACTTTAGGATTAGGTAATATATTGAAGTAGAATTAAGTTATAGGGAAGTTATATATCTTAATGTTGAAGAGAATTTAGAAAATGATGATTGTATAAAAAAGAAATACATATCCATCATTGCTTTTTTGTACATGTTTTTTTAAATTGGTGGTTATTAATATATATGTACATATATATATATACATATATATATTTAAGACAATTCCTGTCATTGCTTGCATAATCATTGCCACTTTATTTATTCACCTCACGGTTTACTATCTAATAAACTCTGTATAATTAAAACATGTAAGATTCCCATGAACTCAGCATATGAGAAAAAATGACTATTTCATTGTATAGTGCGTTGAACCTGAAATGTACTGAATTTACCAATTTGAAAATCAGTGAGCAATCACAGCTATTAGGTGGGTTACTGTGAGCCATGTGGAGACCAAAGCTTTCATCATTTTAGGTTTCTAAAGTGCAACATTTCTGTTTTAAGAGTTAAGATTTATCAATGATTTAATAATTTGACTGTTACTGATTTTATCCAAGTGGTTTAAAATGTAATATATTACTCATAGTTTCAAATCAGTGACAAAATTATGCCTTTTAGGACATCAGTATTAATTACAATCTTTTAAAATTTAACTTCAATGTCTGTTGTTTCTACTATCTATATTTGTAGATGTTCCTGGTTGTTTTCCTTTGTGACTAGGGTTAAGAATTTAATAAATCTTTATTGCTTAATATATTGTTAAGGCTCTTCTCTCATCCCATAAATGTCTTAGTGATTTCATATATTTATGGACTATTTCCACTCTCCAGGTATTTTGATAAGGAATAGTTTTATATAATACTCACTTATTTGTGTCTTCATGATTTAGAAAATGTATGTTTTTTTGACTAACACATCAATAGAACATATGTCCTTGTAGACAACATTTTAGTGTAAGCCATGATTCATTTTTCATTAAATTAAAAGTGCTTTATTTTCTTTGTTGAAAGGGGTGGAAAAGGTTTATGTTATGTAATTATATAAACATAATGTAATCTATTGATCTATGGGAGCCATTCTGATTAAACTGAGTGGCTCATAGGCATTGGAGAACCATGCAACCCAGAGCAAGGGCTGGGTGTATGAGGAACTTGGGCTGCTGGCCAGGATCTGCACACAGATTATGCAGCTACTCTTTTTACTGTCAGCTTCATTCTCAATACAGAGGACATTGAAGTGTCAGGAGCCCCCACAAGGAGGAACAATTGGTTTGTGTGTGTGTGTGTGTGTGTGTGTGTGTGTGTGTGTTTGTACCCCAGGCACCAGGCCTGAGAATTAAAGCACTGGATCCATGGTCTGGACCTGCATACAGATTATGCAGACCCCTCATTTTCCCCTCACCCCAAATCCCAAGCTCAGAAGGGATGAAGGCAGCTGTGGTCCAGGCTCCCCAAGAGCAAACCTGAAAGAGGACAGAGGTCACCATGGAGGAGGGGGCTCAGCTCCAGACTTTGCTAAAAGGCTTCCAATATTCGAGCAGAGGCTGAGAAAGAGACAAGGAAGAAGAAAGGAAAGATAATTGTGCTGTTCCTTCTTTACAAGGCATCATCCACCAACAGACACCAACATGGCTGTAAGTCACCTG
The DNA here is from genome assembly GCF_053883595.1 of Heterocephalus glaber. Lineage (NCBI taxonomy): Eukaryota > Metazoa > Chordata > Mammalia > Rodentia > Bathyergidae > Heterocephalus > Heterocephalus glaber. The sequence goes on from NW_028258480.1 coordinate 607,329, forward strand.
TAAGTGTGGTGCCCTCCACTTGAGAAGCTGCTGCTGTGTTTTGAAGGTGGCCAGGGCCACATGACACAGCTGAGATCAGAGAGGGAGAGTCTTGGGCCCACTGCTAATATCCCCAGTCCCAGAGATGGACTTCCAGAAGATTCAATGGTTTCAGTAGTCCCTCCTCACTGGATCCCAGCCTTGAATCCAGAGGCTCTGTGGAGCCGGGTACCAATCACAGGCCTGCAGCTGCTGTAGGAGCAGCACTGCTCACCACTTCTTGGGTCAGTCTAGAAGGCTCATCCCATGGATTGAACCCTTGTGCTATAGCACAGGTCCCCATAAAATAAAAACTCACATTGGTATTCCTTTAAACAAGCTCCTTATTTATCTTTTAGGTAATGTGGGCTCAAATAATCCTGTCTATCTGCTCAGAACTCATGTTCAGGAGTAGGGTAGGTAGAATGGTGGAATCCAAAGAAAAAGCAAAAAGTACAAGGGGAAGTTGCAGTTAGGGAGCTGCAGAGAGCAGCAGCCAACAAAGCCCACCAGTGGAGACCAGCACCCAGCAGAGTTCACAGACAGTGTTTGGCACAAACCAGCTCTGGAAGTGGTGACTGGCAGCCTCACAGGCCAGCGCTTGATAGAGATCTCTGTGAAATTCACTTCCAAGTGTTCTCCAGGATTCCAACCTTGAAAACTGACCCTTAGGGGTGCAGATGGGCCCTGGAGAGGATTTTTGTTGTACACAGGTTGGGCACCAAAGAGAGTACAGGTGGGGCACCTCCTGTACGTGTGAAAAGCAGTATCTCAGAGCTAGAAGCTCATCTGTCTTCACACACCACTGTTTCATGACCAAATGCAGCTCCTGTATGAGCTGTCATCCTAATGCATGGGGGAGACTGATGTGACGATCTGAACATTTCCACCAGCCTTGGGGAACTTTCTTTGCTTTCAGCCAGCTTGCTTGTTTATTAGCCTCTGTGTTGTAAGTGTAGTTTCTCAGGAGGAAAGGGGAAAGAGGACTCATGGTAGGCAGGATGACTAAGAGTACAGCTGGCCACAGGGCTGCCTCTCTGGCTGTGTGATCTGCAAGTTGATTTCCTTTAGCCTTGAGTATTTTGTCCCATTGGTGACTATGAACATAAAAGATGGCCACCTCCTTGGGAAGCCATACTACCTCTAGGAGAGACAATATCTCTTTTTGTTCTTGAGAGTCTTTTGTTTTGCAGTCAAAAGCCCTTTCTCCTTGTAAATGCTCACATGGTCATGTAAATTAGCAAAGGCATAGCTACTATCTCTGTACATATTTATCTTCTTTTCCTTTCCCTAACTCAGGGCCTGGTTCAAGGGGCTCAGTTCCATCTTTTGGGCCAAGTTTCCTTCAGGCAGAGGCTGGGGACAGAGTTGATCAGTTGTAGTAAATTTAGTCCCCTCCCTCTGCACCCCACTTATCACCAAGCTTCTTCCATCTGTGAAGAGGGTGGCATCTGACACAACCAAGGTCTGTTAAGTTTGATCCAATCATATTCCTGGGTCTGGTCCAGTACATCTTCACAGTCATGAATTGGGCTGTCTGGGTCATCATCAGGCATGAGTGTAGGCAGATGGAGAACCTGTCCTGATGAGAAGATTATACAAATCAAGAGGCTGAGTAACTGAGTGGGGCAGCTATTTAACATTCATTTGTTAGCCCCCAAGCAGAGGACCTACTGCATGTGGAGCAATTAGGACTTCTTCCTATCTGAGGGTCAACTTATTAGTCCCCTTGACCAATAAAGCTGTGGATCCTACCATGCAAAGCCATGAAGGCCATCCTGAGGCCACAGGATCTAATCTTTTGGAGAGATATGCCACAGGGCACTTCCAGGGTCCCAAGGACTATAATAGGACTTACTTAGCAATCTTCCTTACCTCATGGGTGAATAGATGAAAGGGCTTAGTAATTTCAGGTAGTTGCAGAGCCAGGGCTGATACCAGAGCTCTTTTCGGATTCTGGAAATTTTTCTTCATCTAATCCCCACCATAGGGATTGATTTCTTTCTGTTGCAGAATGGTGGTTCCACACTATTTCAGCAAACCTAGGCATCAACATGCAACAGTATCCAGCTGGAAGTAGAAATTATCATACTTGATTTTTGGTATTTGGTGTGGATATCTGGAGGATGGCCTTTTTCCTAGCCTGGGACAAATCTCTTCTTCCTTTTGAGAATGCATACCCCATGTATGATATTTTAGGAGCACAGAGTTGTGCCTTCCTGGGCGTGATGCAGTATCCCAACTCCTCTAGTAACTTAAGAAGCTCTTGTGTCCCCTGCAGATATTCTGAATATCTAGTAGGATCTACTAACAAATCATCCACATATGGAAGCAGGGTGAAGATAAGGTGGTGGGATGAAAACCTCACTAAGTCCTTCTGAAAGGGCCTCTCTGAAAAGGGTGGGTGTATTTTGAATCCTTCAGGAAGTCCAATTAAGATGAGCTGGCATGAGTCCCTGGAAACAGTCAGTCCACAGGAAGTCAACAATAGGCTGGAAAGCTGGGTGAAGGGACACACTGAAAAAAGCATCCTTTAAATCTAGCACAGCATACACTTGGTGCTCAGCATACAGCAAACTCAAGAAGGTATAGGGGTTGGGGACCACAGGAAGCCAAGTTACCACTGGCTTGTTAGCTTCTCTCAAGTCCTGACCATGCTTGAAATCTGATGTCTGCAGTTTTTATACAGGCAGGAGTGGGATGTTTCATGGAGACAGACAGGGACTTAATATCCAAAAGTCCAACAACCTCTTAATGTGAGGAGCTACCACCATCTGGCCTTCTGAGAGATATGGTATTGTGGAGGTCTCATCCCAGCAATGGGAATGCCCTGTCCAGCATGGCAGTGTTGGACAGCTTCCATGGCCCCCTACATGGGGATACTTTTTGATGAAAGCTCTTCCAGGAGATTTATTAACACTTACCTCTCTGTGCCAGTGTCCACCATGACAGGGACCAGTTGGCCCTCTACTTTAACATTGAACATTGGTCCCAGGGACCAAGAGAGAAGGATTCCTGGTCCTCTCAGTCTGAATCTTCCTTTCCCTCAGGTGTGGGGTGGGATATTGACAGAGGGCCTGTTGGGGGCATTCAGTAATCCAGTGCCCTTCTTCCTTGCAATGGGCACATTGATTTCTGCCCAATGGCTCATGTACTCCTGGCTTTCTAGGCACTCATGGGTTGGGCTTCCAGGGATTGTGTCCTTTGGGGTCCTCTCTGATGGCAGCTGACAAGATCCTTGCCTGTTTTCTGTCTGATGTTTCTGCCATGACTATGGCAAATTATTTTTTTAAATGCCTGTTGTCAAAGACCTTGTGAATTTCTTCTACTAGCTGAACTGTGTTCATTCCTTGGGATCCCTCCAACTTTTAAATTTTCTCCTAATATTGGATGTGGACTGAGTAACATAGGCCTAAGTAATAGCTCTAGTCTTCTCTGGAGCTGAGGGGTCAAACAGGGAATAAACCTAGAAGGCCTCTCTGAGGCTCTCCAGGATTACCTCATGGGACCTGTCTGGTCCCTGTGTTACATCTGTGCTTTTTGACAGATTTATAGGTTTCTGAACTCCTGTTCAAATCCCATTCAACAATTTCTGGTAAAAAGTGATGCAAGCCTGTTTTCCCCCTGAAGAATTTGGATCCCATTCAGGCTGCTCCACAGACAAAACCTTTTTTCAACAATTTGTGGCCCTCTCCTCTCAATGCTCCACCAATAGGACCTTCCTAGCTCCATCCTCATCCTGTCCCATTCCTCAGCACTGAACATGGTCAGTAACTACTGGTGACAGTCATCCCAGTTTTTTAGATGAGTCCTAGAGCTGTACTCTATCAGAGAAATCAGAACCTTGGGTTTATCAAAGAATGCTGGACTCAGTTTTCCTGTTGTAGAGGTCAGAAGTGGACAAAGGAACATATAGCAGGATGGCACATTTCCCAGGCCTGCCCTATTGGGAGGATGGGCCTCCTGTAATGGCAAGAGTGTCTCTGGATTGCATCTTCCTGAGGTGGTGTCCTCCTTCAAGGATGAGAGATGCTCCTCTATAGGGGGAGAGGTGGTAGAAAAAGTAGAGAAAAAATGAGGGAGTTGGTTGAAGTAGGGACTCAAAGGATAGGAGAGGGGGGCAAACTAGGGTTATATGGAGGTGCATGGGGGAGGACTTCCCTAGCTTATGAATGCTTCAGGACTGACTGCATGAAGACCAAGTACGTAACAGATTGTTAAGATGATGACCACATGGTAGAGAGACTTAAGGCAGGCCAGAGATAGCCAATAATAGGAACTGTAAGAACAAATAAAAAGAGAAGATGCCCTGATATAGATAAAGAAGCCTTAGTGTGTATGTGGTACACCCTTGAATGATGTCTGAACAGAAGAAGGAAGTGGATATAGCTCTGTGGGCTGAACCACTCAGTTGGTTGACTAGCTGAAGCCTCTCAGCCATTTAAAGACAGTCCAGGTTTTAGGGCATATTTATCTTGTCATGGGAGCATATATTTGGTCTTTCTTAGATGTGCACATGAACTGCAGTATGACCTCATTCAGACCCCATAACTCCGAGGGGGAATCCTCCTCTTTGTGTGTTACTATTCAGTCACCCATTCAACCAGCAGTCATTTACAGGCCCAAACCATTCCAACACGTCACCAGGGATGTAGCAATTTGGCTGATATTCAGAAATACCAGACCAGACAAGACCAGCCCAGATGGCCACCTCAGTCATTGTGACCTTAGGAGGTTCCTAGGGAACACCTTCGTCAAGGATCACTTTTAGTGATAAGTTGTTTTTAACAAGGTAAATGATGTCGATCCGTGAGCAATTGGGTTCTATTCACTTCTAATATCCTTTTCAATTTTTTTCACTTTTCTATTATTTTCATTTTTATATTTTTATTACCTTAATCTCAGGGAGCTGGTCTACATACATGACATTTCCTAATTCTCTTATGTAAGTTTCCCATCCAATCTCTGCATGTCTTCAACCTCATCTCTCATATGTATATGTTTCTTTCCATTCATTTTACTTAATTCCTATTACTGCTTGTTATTCTAGGAACTTTCATTACATCATTAGGTTATTTATTGATGATCCTTTTTTCTTTCTGACAGAGGCACAGTGCTAAACTTTCTTCAGAATTATTTTCCTTGTGTCCTTCAGAGTCTGATAAATTGCATCTGAATTATCATTTAATTATATGAATTATGGAATTTCTCCTTTTATACCTTCAGGAACCCAGTGATTATTCAGTCATGCAATTTTCAATCCCTGTGCTAGTCTTTTTGCTGTGTTTCCTTGTTATTGCTTTATAGATTCATCTTACTGTGATACTATGGGGCATTTGAGATTGTTTTAATATTTTAAGTTCAATAACATTTCTTTATAGGCTTAAAATATGGTGTATTTTTGAAAAATTTTCAGGGGATGCTGCAAAGAATGTGTACTATTCTGTTTTTTAAATGAAAATCTCTGTAGTATTGTTAAATCTATTTGAATTATCTTATAATCTCTCTAATTTTTTCTTTGTTGTTTTATTTCTAGTTGACCATCTATTTGTGAGAGTAGAATACTGAAGACACCTACAATTATTGCCTTGAATTCTGTGTGACCTTTTATGTCAAGAGCTATTCATGAAACTGAGTGCATCAATGTTGAGTACATTCATATTTATAGTGGTTGTCTCTTGGTAAATTGCTTCCTTTGTCAATAGGCAGCAGCTTTCTTTGTCTACACTGAATAATTTCTCTTTGAAGGATCTAAGCATAGTTACTCTGGCTTGTTAAAAGTCTTCAAGTGGACTGAAGTGTCCTTTTCCTCTCAATCAGTGTCTTTCTGGGCTTCATGTGATTCTTCCCAGCAACATATAAGGGTATTTTGTTTTGATCCAATCTGTCATTTATGTCACTCGGTGAAGACATAAAACAATTTCACTAAATATTGTTAAGTATTTTTTATTAATTTTACTCATTAATTTTATTAATTTATTACATGGTCTTTTTCTAGTGTTTGTTTAATATGTGATATTTCATTTTCTTTTTTAATCTAGTCCCACAAAGAGATTCATTTTTTCCCTTACTCTCATGATTGTGACTGTCCTTTTTACTTGTTTTGAAATATCCCTTTAGAATTTTTGAAACACTTTTTATTCAGTAAGTATTTCTTTTGATTTATCTTTGAAGGTCTTTATTTTTCTTTTAATTTAACTAGCTGCAGCAATGTAAGTTTGTAAATATTTTCTTCAGAGCTTGAAGCACATCTGTTCAAGTCCTTCTGGCATTTAGATTTTCAGTTGAAAAAATTTTGGTTTTGCTTTGATTTAATACTTCTGAGGGATTTACTATTTCCTTGTATCTGCCTTTAACCTTCTATGTCAAAATTTACTGGCAATTTGACTAAGATATGCCATGAGGAGTTACTTTTTTGGTCATGTTTATTTGCCTCAGTTCCCTAGTAGAAGTTTCTCCTACAGTTCCTTTGAATAGGTTTTCTATACCATTGACCTGTACTCTATCATCCTACTTGAGTCTTCATTTTATTATTTCAGGTTTTCACATGTTTCTCAAATAATCTTCTCATTACTGATTTCTTTGTTCTTTATTGGGCCATTGTTGCAAAACATCCACTTTGTCATTTAATTCTGATATTGTCTCTTGCTATTCATTTTAATTTTTGTTGCAAATTTCAAGTGAATTTTTCATTTGATTACATAAAAATTGACTTCCAGGATATCTTAATTCTTTTTCCAGAATGTCTGTTTTTCATAATTTCAGTCTAGTATATATTGTACCATGCTTTCTTCCTGGAATCACTCAGTTCTCTATTGCATCTTCTATGATCTCATTAAATATTTAAGCATTTCATTAATTCAGCTTCTTATTTGAGCCATCTTCACACTGATCATTTTCACTGTCACTTTTATAAATTATTTGAAATTTCTTCCACTGCAATATTAGTGAGATCAGTTTTTGGAAGGAAATTATGAATTTGGGAAATACATTTTTCCCATTTCTGATGGTTCTGTGAGTGTGTGTGTGTGTGTGTGTGTGTGTGTACATGAGTTTTGACATTTGAAGATCACCAGGAGTGGAGAGTGAAAGATCCATTGTGTAGAGATCTTTTGGGTAAGTGGTTTGTTTTGTGATGGATCTAATTTGTGATGTGTCATCATGAAAGCATGCAGTCTACCCATTGGTTTTCAATTTTGGCATGAGTTTGAGCTCTTTCCACTTTTTTTGAGGACATAATAGCCACCAATAATGTCAATAGCTCACGAACACACCATATATCAACATGGCCTTTAAACTTCTTTGCAAAATTCATGACTCAGGAACAGAAAGGAAGAATAACAAGGTGGGAAAGGAGGAAAATAGGCCTTCATGAGATTATTTATGTATGAGAAAAAGGGAAGGAAAGGATATTTGAGGGAGAATGAGAATAGAAGGAATAAAAAAGATGACAGGGGAGTATAAATTAAAGAGTAGAAAAAATGTAGGGAGGTTGAACCTAATTAATAAACTAGCAGATATGTGTATCTGACAAATGTTATGTAAGAGTCCATAGTTAGAGAAAGGCTCATTGGGTTTTCTGGCTAATCCTGACTAAAAAGTGATAAAACTTTACTGGAGAGAACAATTAACCAGAAAAAGGAGAGCTGAAAAAACAGAGCACTGAGGGAGATAGCAGGTGCCATAGCCAAGTTAGCCTCCTGTCCCCACGTCCAGTAAAATTTCATGGAGATGAAAGGGAGAAGAGACAACATACCCATATATATATCCCCCGAGGATGAATACAGTGCTGCCCTAGATACTTAATCACTAACTGGACATTATATGTAAAGTTCCTCCTAATCAACCTATAAATTCCAGAGATAAGGCCCTGATAAGGACAAGCTGGCCCACCTAGGAATGAGCATGTAGACAGTGGAAACTCAGGGTAGGGTTCAGGGCCTGGGATCCACCTATGCCAGTTCAGAGAACCAATCAAATTGTCACAAGTTCCAGGTAGGGACCTGGGAGAAGGAATCATTTTGATTAAAGAAAGCTGAAGACAAAGGTGAACAGTTACTATCCTTTCTGAAGCCCCCTACCCACATCTCACAGGGTAGATTCTGTAATCTCCCTGCTAGCCTCCTTTATTGCAAATAAAGTGTTTTGTTTTTTCTTTTAAACTTTATTCTCTTAACTCCTAGGGGATTAGTTCAATATTCCAATGAGCTACTCAGAGAGCAAAGCTAAGGGGTGCGCATCCCAAGACTCAACAGTTAGAAAAACCACATAAAAAACACTGGCTGTGAGAGAACATGACCAGACATGGTTTCATCCTATAGTTACAAAAGCAGAAGTTTTAATTATAATGCAATTACATATGCACACACATACACACATCCTAAGTATTCCTCCTTGTGGGGGCTCCTGACACTTCAATATCCTCTGCATTGAGAATGAGGGTGACAGAAAAAGAGAGTATCTGCATAATCTGTGTGCAGGTCCTGACCTATGGCCCAAGTTCCTCATATAGCCAGCACTTGCTCCTCATTGCATGGTTATCCAATGCCTGAGACACTCAGGTTAATCAGAGTGGCACCTATAGGTCAGTAGATTACAGAAGCTTTCTGTAATAACATAATATGAAACTTTTCCACCTCATGTAACAAAGAAAACAAATCAGCTTTAATTTAATTAAAAGGAAAGAATTTCTTTAAAGTAAATGCTATCTACAAGATGATACATTCTGTTGATGAGTTTGCCAAGAAAAACTGATAGAGTATATTTTATAAATCATGAAAATACATATAAGTGAATATAAGATAAAACTACTTTTTATAAAAATACTTGAAGAGAGGAAAGTAGAGAGTGGAAATAGTCCATAAATATATGAAATTACTAAGACCTTTATGTGATGAGAGATGAGCCCTAACAACATATCAAACAATAAATATATATTAAATTCTCAACCCTAATCTAAAAAAAAAGACAACCAGGAATATGTAAACATATTGATTCTAGAAAAAACATATATTGAAGTTAAAAAAGATGTAAGTTATGTTGATGTAAAAAATGTATAATTTTGTCAGTGATTTGAAAATATGAGTAATATATTACATTTTAAACTATTTGGATAAAATAATTAACATCTTAAATTATTTAATCATTGATAAATCTTAAATTCTTAAATAAATCTTAATTTTTAAATGTTGCATTTTAGAACCCTAAAATTATGATATAATATATTGCACAAAAACATTTGAATTTCAAAAAGTAGTTATTTCTATAATCACATCTTTGGAGTAAAGCAATCCGTGTAATAATCATTGAGCAAATTCAAATAAACTAGGTCACATGGGAAATGGAAATGTACATTAACAATATCCTTAATAGGGCTGGGGATTTAGCTCAGTGGTTCCGGCGCCTGCCTTGCAAGAGCAAGGTCCCGAGTTCGATCCCCGGTACCAAAAGAAAAAACAAAAAACAAAAAAACCCCAATATCCTTAAGATATCAAACATAATTTTTAAAATGACATTATAAATATAGAGATAAAATATTTTAAAAATAGGAAATTTTTATCCCTCTTAATCTAAGCTTATGGACTTCCATATATTCTAAATTCATTGTCAATTCTTTCCTTTGCAACAGGTTTACTTTAAAACTATAACATATGAGGCAAATGTGATAATCATTAATTTATTTTGAAAGAATACTATAAACCTGAAGACATCAGGAGAAGGCAAAAGAGCCAGTGGCTGAGGCTCATTGTCATGTCACAGAAAGGTTTGCTATCCACTTGGCTCATGGTAATACACCTAACAGCTGTTATTGGTCACTGATTTTCTAATTGATAAATTCAGTACATTTCAGGTTCAAAGCACAATATAATGAAAGAAGTCATTTTCTCATATGCTGAATACATGGTATTCTTATATGTTTTAATTATACTGAGTTTATTAGATAGTAAGATTTAAGGAGAATAAAGAAAGCAGCAAAGATTATACAAGAAATGACAGAAATTGTGTCAAATATATATAGAGATATTAACAACCACCAATTTACAAAAACATGCACAAAACATGGAAACGAAGGATATTTATTTCTCTCATATATAATCATCATCTTTAAATTGTCTTCAACATTGATATATCACTTTCCTATCATTTAATTCTACTTCAATATATTAAGTAATCTTAAAGTGGGAACTGTTGCTGGGTTTTTTTTTTTTACCTATTTGTAAGTTTTATATTAAAGTGAATAAAAGAGATTTGTAAAACATAAAGGAACACTATTTCAGAAATATATAGTGTTTATTATGTCAAAATATTATAGGAATGCAAGCCTTCCAGTGATAATGGCCAACATTTATTTTATTCTTAAAAGTTTTGTCCCTGTTCTGATGAGTGAGACATGGAATTATACTATATCATGCAATTTTTCATAATGAACCTTATTATTCCAGTGAATTAGTTTGTCAAATGCTAGAGAAGCACCAGATGTAGAATTTCAATGCAGTAAACTTGACTTGAAAGCAATGCCCCAAATTTTCCTGCTGAAAATCACTATAAATGAAATGACATATGAAAAATGAATTGTTTTTTCATTATAAAGTTATTTTTAAATTGAGGTTTGCAGAAACATTATATTGATATAGTTTATAAAATTACAAATATTTTCACTTTTTGAATAAACATTTTTCTTAATATCACAAATTTTTTTCACCATAGATTTAACACTTAATTGATCAGTCCAAATAAAATATGAATTTGTAAATACCTGTCTCTCAAAATATCCAACATTATGTTAGTTAAGAAAAGAGCAGCTGGAAAGGGAAAAGAAAAAGATTTAATTATTTTTCAATGATAATCAAGAATTTCAAAGGAGAAGAAAAGACAAGGGGAAAAGTGTAAATGCCTAGCATCACTGTTATTTTAATTGTCCAGCACCCTCTCTCTTCTGCAGGACTCTCAGGGCAGATTTCTTCACCTCTTTGTTTCTGAGACTGTAAATGAGAGGGTTCATCATGGGGATCACAATTGTGTAAAACACAGAAGCCACCTGATCCCTTCCCAAGGAGTAGGAAGACTTTGGTTTTAGGTAAGTAAAGATCGTACTGCTGTAGAATATGGTGACTCCCAGGAGGTGGGAGGCACAGGTGGAGAAGGCTTTTGTCTTTCCAGCAGTAGAATTAATTTTCAGTATGGTGAAGAGAATGGACACATAGGATCCAGATATGGTGATGAGGGACAGCACTATGGTGGAGCCAGCACAAATGAATATAATGATTTCAACCTCAGAAGTGTCACTACAGGACAGGGCTAAAATTGGAGGTGTGTCACAGAAAAAGTGCTGGATGACATTATAGTTGCAGAAGTGCAGTCTTGTCATGGAAACTGTAATAATAGTGCAGTATACAAAGGCAATAACATAGGAGCCAGCAAGCAGGGCATGGCACAGTCTTGTAGACATAATGACTGGATAGTGCAGGGGGCTACAGATAGCTACATAGCGATCATAGGCCATGGAGGAGAGAAGGAAACATTCTGCAGCAACAAAAACTATAAAAAAGAACATCTGTGTGAAGCAGCCCAGGAAGGAAATGCTCTTGGTGGAAGTCAGTAAGTTCTGTAAGGTTTTAGGGGTGATGACACTTGAGTAGCTGAGGTCAAGAAATGACAGGTGAGTGAGGAAAATGTACATGGGGGTGTGAAGCTGGGGGTCCAGGTGAATGATTAGTATCATCCCCATGTTCCCAAGCACAGTGATCAGGTAAATCAGGAGGAAGATCACGGAGAGGACCAGCTGTGTCTCTGCAGAGTCCGTCAGTCCCATGAGGATGAAGCCAGGCAGAGTGGTAGAGTTCCATCTAACCATGGTGTCCTGCAGCACTTATCTATTGAATAATAAATGTTAATAATTGTCCTGTCTCCAAAATTATTTTTATTTATATGAATTGCTCTGTATTTTTGATAGCCTTCCTAGAAATTAATGAAAACCATTGTGAAGAAGAGTGAAAAATTACAATCTCCATATATAGATATGGCAACAAAATGCCATTTGTTTCTGATACATTAAAGGTTTACATTCTGTTTTTAGCATGAACTTAATGCTATTTTAAACTATTTCTGTTATTAACACATTGAATTCTCAGGACATATTATAGTGTAAATTCTGTTATCCACATCCTTAACTTTATTTATTTATTTATTTACTTACTTACTTATTTTTGATACTGGGGATTGAACTCAGGTCCTTGCACTTGCACAGCAGGTGGAAAAACCACTGAGCTAAATCCCAGGCCCCCACATCCTTACCTTTAGAAAAAGGCACAGAGATTACTTACGTGATAGAGAGTAGTTACATTTTCCCACTGATGCTACCTGTATATTTTGACTTCTGTTAATAGACTTACAATATGTGTTCCTGATCAGGACTTGTTTTACCAATCTTGAGCAAGGATATATAATGACCATGCTAAATGCCATTTCTATTGTCTTATTCATTGTCCTTTTGTTCAAAATGACTTTTTATACTAACTAAAGTCATTTCTGTCTGGGGACATAGGTGAATAGGAATAATATTAATTTCTTGAACATATAGGAACACAGACAGAAAAATCAATTTCTAAAACTTTTGGATTTTATAAATAGGCTGCTTCTCTTGCTTCCCTTGGCTGAGAGAAGGAATACTCTTCCTGTACCCACTCAAATGATTGTACAGAAAATTAATGCTCATTCTCTGAAAAATCATGACTGCCTGAGAAGAATATTCACATAGGACCCAGGAGGTCAAGATCTGCTTTAACTTGGAAAAGGGAGGCAGGGAGCTTGGAGTCACCTGGACATAAAAGCCCTGGCAGAAATTAACACAGGGAGACAGAGATTTTGGGGAGCAGAGGCTGCTGTCTCTCCTGTCAGGTAAATAAACCCTTTTCTTTCCACCAAAATAACTTATCCACATGTTTTTTTAGGCAGCCAGTGGCAATATGTACCTTCAGTTCTGGTAACCATGTATTTTTTAACTTGCCCATTCAAAATCAATTTTCTAGTTGAAATAAGAAAAAAGGTCCAAAGACAAATGAGTGAAGGGAGGGGAAGGGGAAAGGAAAAGAGGGAAAGGAAAAACTATGAGAAAAGAAAAAAAAAAAGGAAATGAAATCTATATAAATAGGGAAGGGCAGAGGGGGTGAAAGGCACAAAGGTAATGGGGAAAAATATATTTTCAGAATAAGAACATTGCTTCTATAGTTTGATTTCACAAACTCTATATTGCTTTTTCTTAATGATATATATCTCTTTTTTTTTGTAAAATCCCCTTCATTTTACCTAGTACAATGGGGTCTAGATCTCAGAACGATACTCACTGTGCACAAAAGTTGCTGAAAAAACTGTCTTCCAATGTTGTCTGTTTAAGAATTTGTCAAGCACAAAATAGTCTCAGAAATAAAGTATGAAACCATATAGTGAGTTGGAAATTATTATAATCTGTTTGTTTTTCTAGGGACAATTTATCTTTATGCTTTTCTGCATTCATATTTTTTATTCTGAGGTAAATTGTATCACCCTAGAAGTTTTGTTCAAGTCTTGTTCAAATGGAAAATAACCTGAAGTTTCCTCTGAAAAGAGTGTGAGAGGGACCTGTGAATGGAGACAGACCAGTGTGTGCCTCTCTTCCCAGTCAGCCTCATATACTGCACATTCAGAACACTGAAGCCATTGGTCATCCTTGGAGAGCAATTTCCAGGGAAGATTTCTTGGCCCGATTCCAAGGACAAAAGTTCAAGGATTTACTGAACAAAAGATTTAGTCTTTTCCCTTAGAAGTCCCACATGTAGAAAATAAATATTTCACCTGCTCATGTGCTGCACCAAGTTTCTTCTAAACTTCATTTATTTACTTTTTAAATTGACTCATAGTAATATAAAGTTGCCAGAAATAATGTTTACATTTGTGTTATTGATCAGGTATTTTTTGACTAGGAAGTTAGAGAAGAAATTTCGTTGGTCAGACATTCTTTACAATTGACAATTGCCTGGAAATGTTTTATACTTAAATGAATGACTTGGCCATAGTTATAATGCTTAATCACTAGAAAGAAGTAGAAATCATTAAATTGCAAAGAAAAAAAAAGTCAATTCAAGAGTTCTTATACTTTTTTATGTAATAATATTTATCTCCAGTCTTTGTGTATGTGAGAAAAAACAGTCGGATGTGTACATTGAAGTTTGCATAATTATTATACTACAGTGCTTTGAGTATTTTATTCTAATTTTATGACTCAACATATTCTGCCAGGAGTGGGTGTGTTAGCCTATTAGTAAGGAGCCCCCTCATGTCTCATGCAGTGGGCAGGACTCCAGTCTTCACTAACAGAACTGAGAGGATAAATAGGCATCCTCAGGCACCACAGGAATGCAGCAGAACCTACATTCTGCTTTGTCTGGCTGGCTGGCTTCTTCTAGAGGCTACATTCATGTAATATGTTTTATCTTATTAGTTTAGTTGAATTTTTATTTTATAAAAGAAAAAAATAAGCAGAAAGAAGTAACCAGCCTGGACACTACCATAAAACTGGAAATGACTAGTGGGAAAATACCTGCTTTGTTATATATAGTCAAGTAAGATGTTGTCTTGAGAAGAATAACAAGAAAATTGAACATAATAGCAAAGCTGAGGTATTTTATTAAGGGTTAATTGAAAGTCAGAGTTTCTTGCTGTTACAGAGCTCTTCTGTGAGGTGGAATACTTACCACTGCTTTCTGAAGACAGAATAATCATCAGTAATATCAACATCTAAAGAACAAATCATTCACCAATGTATAATTTATAATTTGTTGGACAAACTCTCCAATGTTTTTCCAAATTTAGGATCAGAAAGGAGGAGGGAGGAAGGAGGTTGAATGGGCTGGGGTGGAAAGGCCTTAATGAGAATATTTACATATAAGAAGAAATGAGGGAGGGAGGGGATAGCCAAGAGGTGTGGAAGAAGGAGGAAGAAAGAAGAGAAAGGAGGGGAATATAAATGAAAAAGGAGAGAAGTAGGGGAGAGTGGATTCAGGTGAAGAATTAGCAGATACCTGTGTGCTAGAATGTTAGAAAGTCTGTGAAACAACCCTGGCAGGAGAAAACATAACAAAACAAGGTAAGACCCTGCAGGTGCACACACAATAGCATAATGCTTACAAAATCACACACATGGTGATTCTTCCTCCTTGTGGGGGAATCTGGACTGGAGACCAGCATTTCCTGTAGAATTCCACTGTGGGACAAAGCCTAATAGAAGGAGAAACATGGAAAGCACATTGTCATTCCCTGCATCTCCTCCCAGCCTCTGTCCAGGTTGGAGAGGCCATTTCCTTCAGTCTGGAGCTGAGCTCTGCCCTCCGTGGTGGCCTCTGTGCTCTTCCAGGTTTGCCCTTTGGAGCCTGGACCACAGCTTCCCTCATCACCTCTGGTCTTGGGAGCCAGGGAAAGGGGAAAATGTGATGTGTGCATAATCTATGGGGAGGTCTAGACCATGGCCCCATTGCCACATTTCCCAGGCCTGGCTCCCAGATGCTTAGATATCCGTGTTTATGCACTGCCCTGGTTACTCTGATGGCCTCCAAGCAGAGCAGAGGTGCTGGCTATTCAGTGTCTTCACTGAGATAAGGAGTTGCACATCACCTGGCTTCCACACCTCTTCACAGCCCTGCTCCCAGCCTCAGATCCCACCTCCCACAAATCCTCCTGTGCCTGAGCTCTGGCCTGTAGCAGTGTTCAGAGCACCTTGTTTTCTGTATCCTGGCCTGTTGTGTTCTACTGTTTCCCTTCACTGGTCTTGGTGTGCTCACCACCAGCTGGGCTCATGCTGTCTGTCTCACTCCATGGAGAATTTCCCACCCTGGCTTCTGCTCTCCATCTAGCCAGTCAAGAGGCTATCTTCTTTATTTACTTCATTTCAGTCTTCTGTGTACCAGCTGCCCTTCTTTGGGATCCAACCTAATAATTAAGAGGGTCTCACTGTTTGTCAGATGTGAAGTGGCTGTTGTACCCTTCAGAACAGAAAATATGGGGGTGTCTGTTCTCCCACTGCACCTACCAAAATAGAGAAAGTTACTCCAGATAAGAATGGTGTTTCATTACTTCTCTTGGTGGTTCTTAGGCAGAGGGAGAGGGGGCTTCCAAGATAGTTCCAGACCCAAGTCTGTGTCCATGCACAAGTAATTCTGGGAAGCATCACTACCTTCCAACATGCTAGGCTCAACTCAGGTCTCTTTCTCCTCAGGCTCCACCTCTTCTAGCAGACTTGGCATCTGTAGTATGGGGAGCTTTCTCTCTTATCAGCAAGGGCACATTCTCCTCCATAATGAGCAACCATTTATTCTGTGCCTGTGAAGTACTTCTCTTACTCCTCTTTCTAAATACTATAAATCTGAGTTTTACCTGATTGCTAGCTCTCTCTTGTATCAACCTAGTGATTCAGTGTCTCCTGAATCTCCTCACAGAGCTGAGTATCTTTTGGCTTAGACAAATATCATTGAGAGCATGACTTCTCTTAGATGAGAAACACAACATGTAAAGAAAGTGAAGAGCAAAGAAAAAAAAGCAAGGTATAGTGCTGCATTTCTGTAATCACACCACAAGGGAAACTGAGGCAGGTGGATAACTGAGGTTTCATGTCAGTCTGAACTACATTTCTGCATTATATCTGGTTTGGTCTGCAAGTAAGGATCCTTCAGATTCTGGTGGGGGAAAAATAGTCCTTGAGGAAGCTGTTCCCTAGGCCCCTCCCAAGGTTAGCACAATGACTGAGGTGGCCAGCTGGTCTGCTCTGGCGCAGGTCACCCCATTTGTTAAATCCCCAGTGATGGGTGTGGAATGTTCTTGGCCTCTAAATGACTGCTGGTTGAATGGATGAATGAATGGTAACAAACAGGATAAACTATAGAAACTTCTGTCTATTCCCCATGACAAAAAAGGGGATTCCCCTTTGGAGTTATGGGGTCTGAATGAGATCCTACTTTGGTTCATGTGCACAACTAAGAAAAACCAAATGGGTGCTCCCATGACAAGATAAATACACCCTAAAACCTGGACTGTATTTAAAGTGGCTGAGAGGCTTCAGCCAGTCAACTGACTGTGTGGTTCTTCACACAGAGCTATACCCCTTTCCTTTGTCTGTTGAGACATCATCAAGGATACACCACATAAACACTAAGGCTTCTTTCTCTATGTGCAGACATCTTCTTCTCTTTTTATTTGTTCTTGCAGCTCCTATTCTTGGCTACCTCCTGCCTGCTGTAAGTGTCTCTACCATGGGGTCACCATCTTCACAACCTGTTACACTCATGGTCTACATCCAGTCAGTTCTTCACCAGTCAGACACTAGGGAAATCCTCCCCAATCCATCTGTGTATAACCCTAGTTTGCCCCCCTCTCCTATCTTTCCTGATGCTCCTGTAACTAATTCCCTCATTTTTCTCTCTACTTCTCCTGCCACTTCTACCCCTATAAGAGAGCATTTCCCATCCTGGCATCAGGTCATCACATTAGGAAAATGCAATCCAGAGACTCTCCTGCCTTTGAGGGAGCCCCATCCTCTCAAGGGGGCCAGCCATGGAACAGGCTCATACTGGTATATTTTCCCTGTCCACTTCTGACCTCAGCAACTGGAAAACCCAGAACCCACAATTCTTTGAGAAACCCCAGGTGCTGATTTTTCTGATAGATTCTATCTTTGGGAATCATCTGCAAAACTAGGATGACAGTCAATATTTGTTTTTGACGCTGTTCACCACTGAGGAATGGGATAGGATGAGGTTTGAGTCTAGAAAGATTTTATTGGGGGGGGGTGTTCAGGGAAGGAGGTCCAGGATTTGCTGAAACAATGTTTCCCCTCTGAGCAGAAGGATACAAATTCTTCAGGGGGGGAAATAGGCTTTGATCACTTTTTACCAGAACTTGTTGAAAGGAATTCAAGCATCTGTTTGGAAACCCATAAATCTGTCAATAACCACTGAAGTAACACAGGGTCCAGAGGATTTCCCTAGTGCATTCCTGGAGAGATTTCATGATGTCTTCAAGGTTTAAACCCTATTCCTTATAGAGCTATGAGTTTCACTTATTTTACTCAGTCTAGACCCAATATTAGGGGAATATTACAAAAATTGGAGGGATTCAAAGGAATGAACACACCTCAGCTGTTAGAAGCAGTCACAAGGTGTTTGACAATAGGGATTCAGAAAAACAAAAATTGGCCACAATTATGTCAGGAAGATCAGCCAGGAAACCAGAAAAGATATTGCCAGCTGCCATCAGAGAGGACCCTGGGGGACACAACCCCAAAAGCTCAAATGGAAGATGCCTAGAAAGACAGGAGGATATCTTCCATTGGGCAGAAATCAATTTAACTATTAAGGAGGAAAGGCACTGGAAAAATGAATGCTCCCATAGGCCCTCTGCCAATATCCCTTCCCATATCAAAGGGAAAGGAAGATTCAGACTGAGGGGGATGGAGCTCCTTCGCTCTTGGTTCCTGGGAGCCCATGGTAAATGTTGACTTAGGGGGACAACTGGTCTGTTTACTGGTGGAAACTGGGACCAAGAGGTCTGTGTTAAAAAGTCTTCTGGAAGAGCTTTCATCAAAAACTATACTCATGCAGGGGGTCATGGTTGCAGTCCAAAATTTCCATACTGGACACTGCATTCCCCTTGCTGGTATGAGATCTCCACAATACCCCATCTCTCAGTAGGCCAGACAGGGAATAGCCCCTCACATTTAGAGGTTGGTGAACTTTGGAATATTAAGTCCCTGTCACTCTGCATGGAATATGCAGTTCCTGCCAGTACAAAAACTGGGAATAACAGATTACAAGCAGGTTAGGGACTTGAGGGAAGTTAACCAGCTAGTGATAAATTTGCATCCTATTGTCCCCAATCCCTATACACTTCTGAATTTGCTGTCTCCTGAGCACCAAGTGTATACTGTGCTAGTTTTAAAACATACTTTTTTTCATTGTGGCCCTTGCCCCAGCTACCCAGCCCATCTTTGCCTTCCAGTGGACTGACCCTGTTTCCAGGGACCCATGCCTAGCTCACCTTGACATGATTTCCTCAGGGATTCAAATTTCACCTACCCTGTTCAGTGAGGCCCTTCAGAAGGACTTGGTGAGTTTTTGATTTCACAACCCTAACCTCACTCTGCTTCCATACATGGATGATTTCTTATCAGCTGCTACTAGCTACTCAGAATGTTTGCAGCGGACCTGAGTGATTTTTCAGCTGCTAGAGGAGTTAGGCTACTGCATCATGGCCAAGAAGGCACAATTCTGTGCCCCTAAAGTATCTTACCTTGTGTATGAATTCTCAGAAGGAAGAAGAGCTTTGTTCCAGGCCAGCAAAATGGCCTTCCTCCAGATACCTACACCAACTACCAAGAATCAGGTATGAGAATTCCTACTTCCAGCTGGGTACTATTGCTTGTGCATACCTGTGTTTTCTTAGTGTGCCCCCCTCATTCTGCAACATAAAGAAATAAACTACTTTATTGGGGAATAGATGAAGAAAAACCTTCCAGAATCTGAAAAGAGCTCTGGTATCACCCCTGGTCCTGGCACTACCCAGTTACTAAGCCTTTTCATCTATTCATCCATGAGGTAAGAAGGATTTCTAAAGAAGTCCTAACACAGTCCTTGGGACCCTGGAAGTATCCTGTGGCCTGTCTCTAAAAGATTATATCCTGTGGCCTCAGGACAGCCTTTATGTCTTTGGCTGGTAGCACCTACAGCTTTATTGGTCAAGGAGGCTGATAAGGTGACTCTCAGACAGGAGCCATCACTCAGTAGGGACTCTGCTCAGGGGCTAACAAATCCATGTCAAATGGCTGCCTCACTATGTATCACAGCCTCTCATCATGACAGGTTCTCAATCTGGCTACACTCATACCAGGTGATTACCCTGACATCCCAATTCATGACTGTGAAGAGGTATTGAACCAGATCAATGGGTACAATTGGATCTGATTTAACAGACACACCCTTGGTTGAGTCAGATGCCACCCTCTTCACAAATGGAAGAAGCATGGTGGTAAGCAGGGTTCAGAGGGCAGGGACTGTAATGACTACAATTGATCAAGTCATTTGGGCCCAGCCTCTGCCTGAGGGGACCTCAACCCAAAAGACAGAACTGATCACCTTGCCCCAGGCCTTGAGATGGGGAAAGGAAAAGAAGATAGATGCATACACTGACAGTAGGTATGCCTTTGCTAATCTACATGTCCATGTGAGCATTTTCAAAGAGTGAGGGCTTTTGACAGCAACAGGTAAGACTGTGAAGAACAAAGAAAAGATATTGTCTCTTGGAGGTAGTGCGGCTTTCCAAGGAGGTGACCATCATTCATGTTCATGGTCACCAAAAGGACAGTACACCCAAGGCTTCTGGAAATCAATTTTCACATCACACAGCTAAAGAGGTAGACCTGAGTCCAGCTGAACTCTTAGTCATCCTTCCTACCATAAGTCCTCCTCCCACTTTGCTCCAAACTAGCCCTACTTACAATTAAGAAGAAGATAAAGAAGCAAGCCAGCTGCAAGCAAAGAAAGATACCCAAGGCTTGTGGAAATATTCAGGTGGTCACATGTATCTCCCTCAGGCCTTTGGATGACAGCTCATCCAACAGTTACATTCAGTCACATACCTGGGGGGTTTCAAGATGGATGAACTTATAGATCCAAGATACTGCTTTTCAAATCTACAGTAGCTGACCTACCTGGCCTCTCTTAGGTGCCTAACCTGCTACAAGTGAATCTTAGCCAGGGCCTGTCTGGACCACTCAGGGTCAGATTATGAGTTTGGAATTCTGGAGAACACTGGAAAGTGGATTTTATAGAGATCAAACCACCAGTAGGTGGCTATCGCTATCTCCTGGTGTTCAGAGATGCATTCTCAGATTGGACAGAGGTCTATGCTACACAGTGGGAGACTGCCACTGTGAGGACAAAGAAGATTCTTCAGGAATTAATTCTGATATTAGGACTACAGGTGTCCATTGGAACTGACAATGGCCTCAACTTCGTAGCCTCTAAAATTTAGTTAGTCCCTAGGTCACTGGGCATAAATTGGTAACTCCACTGTGTATATTCACACCAAAGCTTGGGTCAATGGAACTGATGAATTGGACACTGAAATCTACTCTGACTAAACTGACTCTGGAAACTGGTGAAGGTAAGGTCAGCCTGCTGTCCTTGTCTGTCCATAGAGTAAGGTGCACCTCTCATAATGGAGGTTTTACTCCTTATGAATTCATATTTGCAAGACCCCCTTACCTGCTCCACAAGGTTAAAAATGAGGTATTAGAAGAATTGTCTAACCAGTCCATGTTAAATTATCTCCAGTCTCTCCAACAGGCACAGAAAACTGTTAACTCCCAGGTATGAGCTACTCAGCCCCTGTTCAGTTCTACACCATGCCACCTATTCCTTTCTGAGGATACTGTCATCATTAAGGTTTTTCAGAGTGAAGTACTGACTCCATCCTGAAAGGGACCCTACAGGCTTGTCCTCACAACACCGTTGGCACTCAAGGTTTATGGATTCTCCATGTGGGCTCACCAATTGCACATGATGTGGGTGAAACAGTGGGCTGCCAAGCTGGTAACTGGTCCTTTAAAGGTAAGGCTAGTCTGCTCATGATTGTGATGCTTGTCCTTATTGTCTTTGGGATGACAAGGCTGAACTATGTGGAGGTGCAACAAGGAGAGTTGTTCTCCTTTCTCCTCACCTCCTTTAGCTCAGGAGAGACTCTAGGCAATGTCAGTTATGGTACTGTCTGCCCCAGCAACCCCTCAGATTCCCTGAGTTAAATCTCTGCAAATTAGTTAAGAGAGATTGGGAAAGCTACTAGTATCCATTCATAAACCTGGGAAGCCATGACATTTATGCATGTCCAGGGTTCAATCTATTTGGACAGAAGGGTTGTGGGTCCCCAACTGACTTCTACTACCCTAAACGGAGCTGTGTAAAGATTGCCTCCTATAGTGGTGGACCAAATGTCACTAATGATGTCATAGTTTGGAAACATGGGTTTTGAGTCTTGATTCTGATACAAAGGTCCCTGAACCAGGATGAAATTGGGGGTTCCACTTCTGACTCCCCTTAGAAGTAATTCTTTACCCAGGGAAAATCATTACATTTTGGACCAGGTTGATAAGCCATAAACCAAAACAGCACCCTAGCCTCTGTTAAACTGATGTATATGAGATCCTACTGCAATGCCTTGTATAATCCCTTGCCCAATCAAGAGGCTCTAATTGAGCAAACCCTTTGACATCACGTTTAGAGGAATTTGAAATGTCATAGCCATCGTGACTCCATCTTGAGCCTCAACATCAGCTTGTACCTGTGCTTGGACAAACCACACAAAACACACATACTGCTTGGCAGTAAAGTTGCTACAGTTGTAGGATGTTTTATAGCTCAGCTTGTATGTGAAACTTCCTTGTGCCCCACACTAACCTGGCATGGTTCTGCATCTAAGATTCCACTTAAGCAAAAAAAAAAAAGGTTCCATTTGCTCTCCCCTGAGCCATACCCAACAGAAAGGGTGATTTAAAGGAGAAATCAAACCACTTCTCATTGTTAAGAGAACTATCGTGGTGCAAAACCCCCTTGGCTGCCGGGTTTAATAATGGTACTCAAATCAATAACATAAGAAACTGCAAAACACCCACAAACACATGGAAATTGAATAATGCCCTCCTGAAAAACCAATGGGTGACAGAGGAAATTAAAGAAGAAATTAGTTTCTCAAGTAAATGATAATGCCAGTACAACATACAGGAAACTATGAGACACAAGGAAAGCAATTCTACACAGGAAATTCATAGCAGTAAATGTCCATATTAGGAAAACAGAGAGAACTCATAAAAAAATAACCTAATGCAAAACCTCAAGCTCCTAGAGAAAGAAGAGCATAACAAACCCAATGCTCATACAAGAGAGGAAATTATAAAGATCAGAGCAGAAATCAATACAATGGAGACTAAGAGAAGATAAAAAAATTAATGAATTAAAATGTTGATTTTTCAAAAGAATAAATAAAAGCTATACAACTTTAGCCAACCTTTTCAGAAAAAGGAAAGAAAAGGCTCAAATCCATACAATTAAGGATGAAAAAGGTGAAGTCACAACAGACGCAGCAGAAATCCAGAGGATCATCAATACCTACTTTGAGAATCTATACTCTAATAAAATGGAAAACATGGAAAAAATGGATAGATTCCTAGAAAAATATGAATTGCCAAAGTTAAATGAAGAAGATACAGAAATTCTAAACACCAAAATTACGATGAGTGAAAATGAAAATGTTATAAATATTTACCAACAAGGAAAAACTCAGGTCCTGATGTCTTCACTGCTGGATTCTACAAGACATTTAAAGAGGAACTACCACCATTACTCTTTAAACTCATCAAGGAAATTGAAAGGGAAGCAAGGCTTCCAAATTCATTCCTGGACACAAGTGTTACTTTGATTCCAAAACCAGGGAAAGACCCAACCCAAAAAGAGAACTACAGACCAATCTCCCTAATAAACATAGATGCAAAAATCCTCAACATGATACTGGCAAACAGAATACAGAGGGTCATCAAGAATATCATACACCCTAACCAAGTCAGATTCATCCCAGGGATGCAAGGATGGTTCAACATTGAAGAAATCAATAAAAGTAATACACTATATTAACAGAGTCAAGGACAAATCCCATATGATCATTTCAACAGATGCAGAAAAGTCATTTGACAAAATCCAGCACCCATTCACGATTTTAAAAAAAACCTACAGAAAATTGGAATAGAAGGTCTTTATCTCAACCTGATAAAGGCTATCTAAGAAAAACCAGCAGCCAACATCATACTAAATGGTCAAAAACTGAAATCTTGTATGCTAAAATCAGGAACAAGCCAAGGATGTGCACTATCACCACTCTTGTTCAATATAGTTCTGGAAACATTAGCCACAGAAATTAGAAAAGAGAAAGAAATAAAAGGAATAAAGGTAGGAAAGCAAGAAATTAAACTGTCATTATTTGCTGATTGTATGATACTTTACATTGAAGACCTAAATAAACTGTGCCAAAAGGCTTCTAGACTTAATTGACAGATACAGCAGCATAGCAGGATACAAGTTCAATACTCAATAAATAATATCCTTCTTATACACAAATAGCAGACTCACTGAGAGAGAAATTAGGGAAATAGTTCCTTGTAAAATAGCATCTAAAAAAATGAAAAATCTCAGAATCAATCTAAAAAAGGAACCAAAAAACCTCTACACTGAAAACTACATCACTCTGAAAAAGGAGATCGGGGAGGATATAGGAAAATGGAATGACATCCCTTGTTCCTCAGTAGGAAGAACAAATACAGTGAAAATAGCCATATTTCCAAAACTACTATATAGAGTTAATGCAATACCAATTGAAATTCCAATATACTTCACAGAACCTGACAAAACAACCCAAAAATTCATTTGGAATCAGAAGAGACCTAGAAGAGCAAAAAGGAATTCTAGGCAACAGAGTCATGGCTGGGGGTATCACAATCCCAATCTTGAAACTATACTACAAAGCTACTGTGATAAAAACTGCATGGTACTGGCAAAGAAACAGACCTGAGGATCAGTGGAATAGATTAGAAGATGCAGAAAAAACTTCAGACATACTCAGCCACCTCATCTTTGACAAAGGAGCCAACCACCCTCACTGGAGTAACAATAGTCCATTTAATAAATGGTGTTGGGAAAACCGGATTTCAACTTGCCAAAGATTAAAACTAGACCCATACATATCACCATCCACTAAACTAAGATTGAAATTGATTGCAGATCTAAATATTCAGACAGAAACATTAAACTTGCTGGAAGATAAGTTAGGTAGAACTCTTGAAAACATTGGCATAGCAAAAGACTTTATGAACAAAACAGTAGCATGGGAACTAGCACAAAGCGTCAACAACTGAGATCTCATCTTATTAAAAAGCTTCTGAACTGCAAGAGAAACAGCCAACAGAGTAAGAGACACCCTAAAATGTGGGAACAGTTTTTTAGCAGCTATACCTCAGACAAAGGAGTACTATCTAGAATACATAAAGGAACAATAGAAATCAGACCTATCAAATTTAAAGATCCAATTCAAAAATGGGCATCTGAAATCAACAGACATTTCTCAGAA
Source organism: Heterocephalus glaber (assembly GCF_053883595.1). Classification (NCBI taxonomy): domain Eukaryota; kingdom Metazoa; phylum Chordata; class Mammalia; order Rodentia; family Bathyergidae; genus Heterocephalus; species Heterocephalus glaber. The sequence goes on from NW_028258480.1 coordinate 632,535, forward strand.
AAGAAGTAAAAGCAGCAAATAAGCATATGAAAAAATGTGAACATCACTGGTCATTTGAGAGATGCAGATGAAAACAATACTGAGATTCCACCTCATCTCAGAAAAAAATGGTTGCTATGAAGAAATCAACCAATAACAAATGCTGGCAGGGGTTCGCAGAGAAAGGAACGCTTCTCCATTTTTTGTGGGGAGTGCAGAGTGGTACAACCACTGTGGAAATCAGTATGGAGATACATCAAAGAACTAAGGGTATAGGTCCCATTTGATCGAGCTATTCCCCTCCTGGGTATCTTCCCAAAAGAATTAAAAGTATCATATCACAGCAATATATGTGCACCCATGTTTATAGTGGCAGAGTTTGTAATACCTAAAGTTTAGAAACAGCCCAAGTGCCCATCAACTGGAATCTGGATAAAGAAGATGTGTTTTTTTTATAAAATGGAGTGCTACTCAGCCATTCCAAAGAATGAGAAACTAGAGACATTTATTGCTAAATGGATGCATATTGAGGCCATACTCTTAAGTGAAATAAATAGGACACACGTGTAAATACCAAATAGTATTTCTAGTGTGAGAAACTAAGAGTGTAAATAAAAATTAAAACAATTGAAGTGAGTAATTAATAATTTGAAATATGAAGAAAAGTCCAAAGGTGTAGAGGTGGTGGGATGGGAAGGGGAAAGTAAAGAAGGGAAAGAAAAATTTATGAGAAAAGAAAAAAATTGAAACAAATTCTATGTAAATAGGGAAGGGTGGAGGGGGCGAAGCATGCACAGGTAATAGGGAAAAAATAAGAACCAAGATACATCAAGTACAGGTACAAGCACCCAATTATAAATGTAAATGTATTGTATACCTAACATGAACCAATATAAGAATTTAAGAAAAAAAAGGAGGGATCAAATCTGGCATACAGTGTGGTGCATCTCCATTTCTCTAGGTTGCTCTTCCATATCATAGGCATGGTGACATCAGTCTGTAATCTGAGCACTCAGGAAGCTGGTGTGGGGGGAATTGTCCACAGTGACCTCCATCATGAACTCACAGCCTATACTAAAGTATATAGTGAGACCCTGTTTCAGAGGGAGAGAGAGAGAGAGAGAGAGAGAGAGAGAATATGAAATAAAAAAGAATTTTATTGGTGATGGGACAGGGCAGCAGGGAAAGGTGAGAAAGGAGAGGACAGGACAGCTACAGTGATTAAAGTGGTCAATATTCTCATGTATTACAAATTAGAAATACTCTCAAATGAAAAAATTAAATATACTCTCAAATGAAAAAGTACTCTCAATTAAACACACTCTGAAATGAATTGTGAGCTGTGCTGGCCTTAGCTTTGCCATTTTCTAGTCTTATATTCAAGTAAAATTTTATGGAAAATATTTGCATACTCACCATATTTAAATTTTCTTTACCATAACATTATTACAACTAACCAGAAATTTGAAGACAATGAGGAAAATTTTCTCCCTGCAACAGTAATATTGTGCATATCTATGCAGTTTATTAACTAATTGTCACTATTAATTTTTTGGTACTGGGGATCAAACTCTGGTCCTTGCAGTTACACAGCAGGTGGCGAAACCACTGAGCTAAATCCCCGGCCCCTAATTGACAATATTATTAATGTCTTTACTTTCTCTGATTATATTTCCATGAAATTGTTGTACTATTTCATTGTATCCCAGATTAGAAAGCCATATACAAAAATTTCAAATGGTTGCCTCAAGGCCACATGTCTCTATAGAGTGATGTCCAAATTACAAGTTGTTTCCTAGCAACAGAGCTCAGGTTTTTAAGTTTACTTTGCATAAAGAAATGAAGGAATTGCCTGATATTTTCACTTTAGTATTGAAGCTCTTCATTAACTCAGTGACAGGAATAAGACAGAAAATTAATGTATACAATATTCTTTGTAGAAATGATTTCTACTGGATTTGATAAGTCATTGCTGTTATTAGGACATTGCACCATTTGTCTTGAGTTAATAGGATACAGACATAATAATATGAGAAAAATGAAGTGAGGAAGGAAGAAAGGCAGATAGCAAGGACAGGGCAAATGGGGAGATAGAGAGGAAGGAAAGATGGAGGGAACATGAAAGAACAAATGAAAGAAGAAATGAGCAAAGAAACAATGTAGCAGCAGAAGAATAGAGTGGATGGGATCAGTTAGAAAAGGGCTGAGTTGGGGAACCATTATATTTTCAAGGTTCAGAAGTGGATAGTGCTCTGGTAAATGTGGTGTTATACATAGAAAAGGTTTTCCAAGTAATAGCAATGAATAGCAGAGGTTGCATTTCCAAGTAAGTTGTAAAAACCTATAATAAAAATTCCTCTACATTTGTTTAAAAATCCAGTTAATATACAAACATAATTTTCAATGAGCCTTTCCCGAGTTTGAATTCACATTCATTCACATAATCTAAGTTCCAAAGGCAAGTCCCTTCCAAGAATACATGGAACCCATAAAATTGTTCAATTTGTGCAGAGTGTTGAACAAGATGTAACCACTGCAAGCACCAAGGAGTCTCAGCTACATATTAAGCCATAGTTAAAGCCAAACACAAGCAGATGTGAAAATCAGTCAACCTTTAATTGAGAGAGCTCATATTAGCTCTCCAAGTGTTCTCTCTTCATCACTATCAAATATGTACAAGAATAACTAATATGATCAACTTGGGCAAATATATGTATTCATGATAGTATTTGTCTAAAGGCAGCCAGAGACATTTGTTTAATATGGGGTAGATATATAGCTTAATGGTACAGTGCTTCACTATTGTATTTCATGACTTGGCTTCAACCCTCAGCACCAGAAAAGTAATGTTACACATACATATATATTTGGTAGACATTAGTATAATATGGGGTTAAAAACAAAAGTTGTTACTGCATGGAGAGCAACAAACAGAATATAAGAATAAAATAAAGATATCAACAAATCCTCTGAAAAATTAAAGTGGAAAGAAAATTTTATTATAAAAATGTTCTGCATATGAATTTTATGATTAAAAAGTTAAGTTCCTTAAAGATACATTACAAGAACTAAGTAATATGAGCAATTATCTACTTAAAACATTAAAGGATTTTATAAAAGCATCCTTATGAATAAAATCTGCATAATGGTTTTTCCTTTGTAGAATTGCATAAATTATTGGATATTAAACTTTAAAGTAAATAAAGAAAGCATCAAATACTATACAAGAATTTACAGAAATGTTATATTACATATATAGCTATATTCATAACCACTGATCTACAAAAACAAGCACAGAAATGTCAACAATTAATACAACATTTTTCTTTTCTCTAACAATTTTCATTTTCCAAATTGTCTTCAATATTAGGACATATTGTTTTCCTATAACTTCAATCTAATTCAATATTAAACTTTATTCTGTGTCCAAAATTGGGAACACCTGGCTTCTATTTTTTCCTTTTTAGATGTTATGTTTATATATCAAATTAACAAAAAATTCATGAAACATGAAATATTATTCAAAATGTATTATGTATTAAATATCACAGTAATGCAAGGCATCCAATGATAATAGCCAGTATTCATTGTTATTTTCCTCCATGTTTACAACCTTCTTCTGAAGAGAGAGATAGGATTATTATATATCTTATGCAGTTGATGACACTGACTGTAAAAATTTCAGTGAATTAATGTGGGTTGTACACTAGTACACTAGTACAACTAGAATCTAAATGCCCAATTCTTGATTTTAAAGCCATTTCTCAGAAACATTGCTGCTTTAATCTCTATTATAAGCAGAGTGACTACTATAAAATTCTCTAAAAATAGAGCATGCATGAATATGGAATGATGCACTTTTCAGTATGACAAACATATTTTCTTGATTTCCACATTAGTTGCTCTTGAAGCCACCTCCATTTATTCACAGAATAGCACATGTTTCATAATTGACAGATGAAACATAAATGTCTAAAAATCTGGGCCTGGAAATGTCCACTATCATGTTTGCTAAGGAAAGGACAGCTGCAGAGGAAAAAAATAGTAAATAAAATCACAATATTTGTTGAAAACCAGACTAAATAATTTCCCATTAAAAAAGGAAAAGACAAGTGCAGATGCTTAGCACCACTGTGATATTAACTTCCTGCAGCCCTCTCTCTTCTGCATGATTCTAGCAGCAGCACTTTTCACCTCTTTGTTTCTGAGACTGTAAATAAGAGGGTTCAGCATGGGGATCACAATCGTGTAAAACACAGAAGCCACCTGATCCTTTCCCAAGGAGTAGGATGTCTTTGGTTTTAGATAAGTAAATATCACAGTGCTGTAGAAGATGGTGACTCCCAGCAGATGGGAAGCACAGGTGGAGAAGGCTTTTTTCTTTCCAGCAGTGGAATTAATTTTCAGGATAGTGGAGAGGATGGGCACATATGATCCAGATATGGTGATGAGGGACAGCACTATGGTGGAGCCAGCACCAATGAATATAATGAGTTCAACCTCAGAAGTGGCACTGCAGGACAGAGCTAAAACTGGGGATGAGTCACAGAAAAAATGCTGGATGACTTTAGACTTGCAAAAGTGCAGTTTGCTCATGAAAACCACACTCACAGTGGAATTCACAAAGCCAATGACATAGGAACCAGCAAGCAGGACATGGCACAGCCCTGTGGACATAATGACTGCATAGTGCAGAGGGTTGCAGATGGCTACATAGCGATCATAGGCCATTGAGGAGAGAAGAAAGCATTCAGTGCTAGCCGAGAGGATAAAACCGTACAACTGGGTGAAGCAGCCCAGGAAGGAGATGCTCTTGGTAGAAGTCAGTAAGCTCTGTAAGGTTTTAGGGGTGAAGACACTTGAGTAGCTGAGGTCAAGAAATGACAGGTGAGTGAGAAAAAAGTACATGGGGGTGTGAAGCTGGGGATCCAGGTGAATGATCAGTATCATCCCCGCATTCCCCAGCACTGTGATCAGGTAAATCAGGAGAAAGAGCATGGAGAGGACCAGCTGTGTCTCTGCAGAGTCCGTCAGCCCCATGAGGATGAAGTCAGTCACAGTGGTGGAGTTCCTTCTACTCATCATGCAACGTTTAAACTATTGAGAAATCCAATTGTATACTTAGCTTGAGTGATTGAAAACAGGTTTTATTTTTATGAGTGGCCCAATCATTATTTTAATTAGTTTACTCTTCTTTCAAATTGACAAAAACTTACTGAATATGAACAAAAATTTCAAATGTCAGACAGAAAAGGATATGGTATGAATTGTCATTTGCTTTTGACATAATGAAATATTATGTCCTATAGGATTAGCTTTAATATGATACACCCTAAATATTTTCTTCATTAACACATTTAATACACTTATGAGTTTTATGCCATAGTCACTGTTATCCACAGATCCTTAGTTTACATGAAGGGCATTGAAAAGAACTTTTGTGAAATCACTCCAGTTACTTCTTATCACTGGAATTATACCAAGATATTCACCAGCTGAGTTAAAGCTAAAATTTTATATCCCTGTTTGTAATTTCTTTTTGCAAATGAGGAAAGATATGTAATAAACTATGAGGAAAATAACTTCACTTTATCTTTTATTCTCATTTAGTTCCCAGTGCTATTGGGCATTAAGTAGAAATTAATTTTACATTTTAGGAAACTTAGGTGAGGCCCACTAAGTCTTTATACTGCCTATAGCATGAATTGTGAATATATCTATCAAAACTGAGGGGTTAAAAACTTTTTAATCATTAAGATATTTTTAAACATATGCTGCCCTCCATATTCCTGGCCCAGCCTCTTTATGCTTTGGGCTTAGGAAGCCACATTTCCATAAAATAAAAAAAAATACCTTAGCTTTAAGTTTGCATTGTTGATTATAATTTTATCATCTATGTATTCCTTGTTTGAATATACTATTACTTTCATAAGTTTTTAATGTATGTCTATGCTTATTTTTATGATAAAATCCTTGTTTTATTTTATCTTTCCTAAAACACTTCAATTCTAAAAGTGTTACTTACTGTGAGCCAAGTTTGGTGAAATCAACTTTTTCCCATAGAATCTGTCTAGAAGTTTGAAAATTACAAGTTTTTTTCTGACAGAAAATATGATAACAATGTAAGAACCTGAGACATCACATGATATTTCTTTTCCTTGATACAAATTACTTTTATATTTTAGATATAAGTGACTGTTATATTTTTCTGCATTCCTCTTTTTTAATTATCAGGTAAATTAAATCACCAAAGCAGATTTGTTCAAGTCCTGACCAAATGGACACTTAGCCAGGAAGTCTCCTCTGAAAAGAGTCCCAGTGAGCAAGCATGCATTTAACCAGAGCACTGCGCGCCCTGCTTCCCTGCCCAGTGCTTCCAGGGCCCATCATGGAGCATGCAGGGCCCTGCTCACGTGATCACCCTCTGGGCCCCAGTGCAAGGGTAAATACTGGGCATGAGGCCAAGGACTGATGTTCTAAGAAAAAATGAGCAAAGGATTTCCACACTTCCCTAGGAAGTTCCAGACAGGAGAGGATAAACACATTATCTCATGACACTCTAAATTGCAGCCATACTTCATTTATTCACTTTTAATTTGTCACACAATTTTTTAAATATGCAAAGATTAATGTTTACACTCAATCGTAGTCTGTTAGGATTCTGTTTTGTTTCATTGTATTGTATTGTGTTTTTCTTGTTGTTGATGTTTTCTAAGTGAGTGTAGATGAAATTTCTAGGAACACATTTACTTTCCAGGCACATATTTATTTTATGTCTGACATTATCACTGATGAAATGAAAAAATTGTCATCACAAAATATAGTGTAATACAGTGCTCCTATTATAGGGGCATCATATCTATCATGAGCAGCTGGTCTGATCAAACACTCAGGACCAATAATGAATTAGAGGGAAGAAGCTTAAGAAAGGAAGATGGTTTATTTGTGGGAAGGAAGAAAAAAAATCAAACAGAAATGAGCTGCCCTGGAGAGAATGCAGGGTCTGGAAAAAGATGGACGTGTGTAGGCCTCTGTCCCTGGGCCTCTTTAATTAGGGTTTGGGACCCTCCCTCCCAGGCCACAGCACCTGGATAGGTCACATCGTGTCTCCTAGCCTGTCTTTGGCTGCATCTCAGGTCCTAGGACCCTGAGTCAGACACCCTTGCCTACCTGCAGACTCCTTGTGGGAGGCTTTGTTGGACTCCTTCCTGCCCTATGTGATGTATGAGAAGGTTTTGACTTGCAGGGGAGCTTTTAGAGTTAGTGAGGGGATATGTGTGTACCTAGTGTGCTAACACAGTGAGCCTACAGGAAGTATATATACATATATATATATATATATATATATATATATATATATATGCTTGTATTTTATAAATTGAACAACTGTATTCTCTTACTTTAGGAAGCTCCTCCATCCATGTTTCCTCTGCATTTTATTGAAAGTGTGGGCTCTCCTGCTCTGGCTTCCTTCTTTGCCTGTCAGCACCTTCTCTGATCAGTCTCTTCCTTAGAGAGCATTCCATCCTTAGCTGTAAATTCTTATTGTCATTGTCCTCTCATGCCTTTCTAGGTCTGCTTTCTCACTCCTTCTCTACCTTTGTCCTTTCTATCCCTCCTAAGAAATTCCTCTAGAAAGTTGTGATATTTCACCTCCGGATTAGCCAGTAAATCTAATGACAAAGCCACTTAGAGTAAGATTTCCTACCAATTTCTCCAATAAAGGCTAATGCAGCCTTTCTTCTATTCTTTCCCTACAGTCTGAATCCCTACAATAGAGAATGAGAAGAAAAGAAATAAATCATGTTATCTTTTCCTGTGTCTCTGTTCAGCCTCTGTCCAGGTGAAAGAGGCCATTTCCTGCAGTCTGTAGATGAGCTCTGCCCTCTGTGCTGACCTCTGTCCTCTGCCAGGTTTGCCCTTGAGGGGTCTGGACCACGGTTGCCCTCATCCCCTCTGCTCTTGGCAGCCAGGTTGAGGGGAGAACTGGGTGTCAGCATCATCTGTGCACAGGACCCAACTATGGCCCAACTACCTCAGTTCCCAGGCCTGGCACCTGGATGCTTGGTTGGCGAGGGTCTATGCACTGCCCTGGTTACTCTGACAGACTAGGAACAGAGTGGAGGGCTGGGCACTCAGGGATATTTTTCTCTGTGCTTTTCCTGCTTTTTATACAGAGGCAGAGGAATCAGGGACTTCTAAGATGACTCCTGGCACAACACTGTCTGAAACAGGAGGAAAGATGAGATTGTCACTGGGGTTGCTTCACATGGCTGCACTCAGGTTTCCTCCTGCTCAGGCTGTGGCTCTGTTAGGTGTCAAAGCCAGCAGTCCTGAGACTGTGCTGAAGCCTCTCTTGCTGCAGGCACAGGACAAGTTCCCTCCTTCCCTCCTTCAAGGGGCAGCCACTCACTCAGTGCTGTGCATTACTTCCTTTGCTCACCTCCTGAAACATCAATGTGCCCAGGCTTAGCCTGGTTCCTGGTTCACTGAAATTGCAATGGAGTAATTTTCTCTGGTTCCTCTGTCTCCACACACAGATAGGTATTGCACAAATATCCTGAATAACATGATTTGTCATGTATAAGAAAGTCAAGTGTAAAAAATTTAAAAATCAAAATGAAGGAGAGAGAGGAGGAAACAGGGAGGTAGTGATTTGGTGATGAGAAAAGGGAGAGACAAGGGTGGGGAGAGTAAGGGAATTAAAATGATCAGGATGCAATATGTAGATACATCGACTCCCCCCAAAAAATGTAACTACTCTGCACGGTGAACATGTGTGGATTTTTTTAATATCATGGAATGTTTTGTAGGTGCTTCCTCTTGTCATTCACCTTCCAACCCTCCCTTATGTAAAATTTTATGCAATAACTTTTCATATTCATTCTAGTCAAACTCCCTTTTCCTGTTTTATTTTCACTGACAGAAAACCTAAAATGGTGAAGTAAATATTCTTCCCATCCAAAAGTAATAGCATTAATTTATGTGAAACTTAGTTATGTGACAATTGCACTGATACTTTATATATATATAAGTTTATCTATTATCTGTAGTAATATCTCCAAGAAATTACTATACTATATGGAGTAGAGGAACTGGGAGGGGTAGGGGAAAGGAAAGAAGTGAAAAGAAAAATTATGACAAGAGAAAAAAATGGAAACAAAGTCTTGTAAATAGTGAAGGGTGGAGAGGTGAAGGGAGGGCAGGGGTATGAGGAAAAATTAAGAACCAAGATGCATCATGTAAAGGTACAAGATCCCAACGATGAATGTAACCATATTGTATACCTAAAATAAACCAATAAACTTAATGGGAAAAAACCATTGATCAATCTCAGTAACATATGCTAAGAAAGAATAAAATGAAATAGAATTCTCACTATAGAAATCAAAATTATGAAAATGGAAATTAAACGTATTGTAAACCAAATTTTTGTAATAAATTTGGTAATTAAGAAGTACAATTCTTTGAAGATACATTACAAAAAATAGGTCATCTGAATAGTTCTATACCTATCTCAATAAATTACATTGTTGTATGAAAGACACTCATTCATCTGAATGGAAACTGTAACAGCTTTTCCTTTTTAAAATGATTCTTACCTATTCCTCACATGAAAATTGTGGACAAGTAATGGTTTCACTATTTAATAATGGACAAGAGGGTTACAGTTACAAAATAACAGAAGAAAAGCAGAGAGGAACCTGGGCCCCAGAATTAGCTCACCAAATATAGTCATCTCAAAGTTTATAATTAGAGCAAGAAGAATAAATAATTAAACACATAAATACATATCAGGTTATATCCACACACTTTTTTCTATGTTGAGCCAGCCTTCCTGAGTCCTGTTGTTATTTTAGGAAAGCCTGCCTTCTAACTAACACAATTAACCTTCCCATCATCAACCATCATATAACTCATTCTCCTCTTCATCAAATTAATTTTTCTGCAAGTAAGTTTATACTTATATGCTTCAAAAAATTAATTACTAGTACCAAATCAATGTATCTTATATCAGAAATTACACAAAACATTTTACAAGAATGTACACTTTTCAATGACCTCTATTGTATTGTTTTTGTTAGGGGATTAAGGAATTCAACCTTATTTTAACAGCATAGTATTGTAAATAATATCATGGAATAGGATAATGATCGGTATTGCTGCTCTAAGTTCAAACAAGCATGGGCTGTAACCAGTGGAGAGACCACAAGTGAGTGATTTAACTTTTCTGTGCTCTAACCAATGACATCCTCTACAAACTCAGCTTCCAAATACGCTTACTGAAACCGTGCTCTAAGTGCTGAGAAAATATCTAGGGCCACAGCCTTACATGATCACAGGGAAAAACAGATAAATGACAGAAGGCAAGAGCAAAGGATATGGAATGAAAGATGGGAGAAAGCTACTGTGGAAAAGAAAGCACAGAGAGGGATGCAGACAGATTCAGTTATACATAAGGTGGTGAGGGGTAGACTTGTTTTGACTGCTGATATTTGACAGCAGAAAGTTTGAAGCCAGACTACCAAAAGTGTCCTGGGTCATTTGGGGACCTAAGTTTCCAGGGAAGAGTGAGGAGATCCCTAGGCAGAAACTCAGTGAGAGCACTGTATGGTGAGAGTTAGAGATGTAGAGAGAGTGAACAGTGTCATTTCTTAGCAGTGGGCCCTTATAAAGGCTTAGACATGTACGTCTCATGTGATGAAGTGCTGAAGGGTTTGTGAAAAGGATACACTACCAAGAAACAGTATCACTGTCTAGTGGTAGAGATGAGACTGTGCTTAGAACTCTGTGTTTCAACTTCATTCTCTTACAGTCTTTTTCAGTGTGCTTCACAATTGGCTAAGTAAAGCCAGAGAGATGCTAAGGCACTACTACAATAATTTTAAAAGTGAAATGATTGTTCCTCATTCCAAGACAGTAACAGAGACAGTGATGAAGTAGACTCCAAATATGTCCTATCGTATAAATCAAATTTTTCTGATGCAAATGATATGAACTCAGTTAGATATATGGAAAATTCCAGAAAAAAAATTAAGCTTTTTCTTGAGCCAAGAAAGGATGATTTTCTATTATGTGACCCTCAATGTGTATAGCACCAGTACTTACCTGAGAGTTACTCTGTAAGGATCAGATAAGTGATTTGGACATCTTCGGCCTGTTCATTTACTGTCTGAAACATGGTTAGTGTGTAGCAAGATAGCATGTTACTGGTATCTCTACATGAACTGTGCCATATTTTGCTGTGCTCTATTATGTTGTTTTAAAAATTGTATTTGTGTTAAATAACATTCTGACCTGGCACCATGTAACAACTGGTAATAAATTATTTCAGAAAAATAACTTCTTTTACGTGAGCTATGCAGTACTCTAATAAAGTAACAAGTCATTTAAATGTTTGCTTCTCATTGCCATTGAATTATACAATGTTTATTAATATAATATAACTTCTTTTCAGTGTATATTTCAAAGAAAATTTGTTAGTCTCAATTTAATAAAAATTTGTTTCTTCAAATAAAATATCATTTATAAAGCCATAATATTAATTGAGTGCTTTGCCAAAAAAACCCCATCATAATTATCTAAATCATAGAAATTCAAAGAAATTCGAACAATATAAAACATCCCATAAAAATGATGGGAAAGTGGCAAGACATCATAAATATATGAAATTACGAAGATATGTTTGTGATGACAGATGAGCCCAGACAACATATTGAGCAATACACATTTATTAAAATCTTGATTTGAATTGCAAAGAAAAATAGCCAGGAATACCTATAAAATTGATTCTTAAAACATAGGAAAAAGAAATAATAATTTGAGGTAATATTGATTTAGGAGAAGAAATAACTGTGAAAGATTCAGAAATTTGAATAATATACTACATGTTTCCATGATGTTTACAAAATAATTGTTTGCATTAGTAATACATCAGTAAATTCATAACTTTTAAAATAGTGATATTGCACTTTATACAATAAAAATAAATATAACTAAAAAAGTAAAACTTTTCAAAAAATAAATAATTTAAACAATCACATGCTGGGATTAAAATAATACAATAAAAGATTAATAAGTTGAAATAAAATATATACTAAGAAAATGAAACTATATAATATCAAATAACCTGAAATATAGAAGAGAAATTTAAATATCCAGTTATAGAAATGTAAATAAAATATTACAATAAGATTTTATTTTTCTATTGACCTAAACTAATTCAATGCAACATATTCAAAATTCATTCCCAATTTTTTTTTTACCAAATTACTCCCATTAAAATGTAACACAAATGATGCTTATAGTGAGTTTTGTAATTTATTTTTACATAGCATTACAAATCTAAAGACATTTGGTGAAAGGCAAAGAAACAGGAGGCTAAATATTCTTTGTATGTCACACAAAGTTATGGTTTTAGCACGGTTAGCAAATATACAGCTAAAAGATATTACCACATGCAGATTTTTACTTGGTGAATTCACAGTGTTTTAGTTTCAAAGCAAAGCACAATGACAGTGTTAATTTTGCTCATATACTGAGAATATATTCATCTCATTGACCTCAATTACAAAGAAATTATTTGAATGTAAACTTTAAAATGAATATACAAAGCAGCAAAGATCACACAGGAAATGTCAGAACACATATTCAATAATGTATGCTAATAACCAGTTATCTAGAGGAATATGCACAACACTTTCAATAATTGCTATGGTATATCTCTTTGCTTTAATAGTATTCGTTATTTTCCAAATTGTCTACAACATTACCATGCACCACTTTCTTATAATTTAATTCTGTTTCAGTATATTGTTTTATTCTGAATCTGAAATTGGGAATTAATAGCCTGTTTTTTTCTTCTAGCTATTTGTGTGTTGGTCTGTTAAATTCACCAAGAGAAACTTGTAAAATATGAATGAAGCAAGCCAGGTGCAAGCAAATAAAGTTCCTGAAGGCTGATGTATACATCCAGATCTTCACATCTATCACCCTCAGGCATTAGGAAGAGAGCTCATACAGCAGCTACATTCAGTCACACT